>NC_061081.1:13645941-13732170 GCF_021917145.1 Hypomesus transpacificus | reverse complement strand
TGTTCCCTGCCTCTGGGGGTCTGTTCCCTGCCTCTAAGGGTCTGTTCCCTGCCTCTGGGGGTCTGTTCCCTGCCTCTAGGGGGTCTGTTCCCTGCCTCTAAGGGTCTGTTCCCTGCCTCTAGGGGGTCTGTTCCCTGCCTCTGGGGGTCTGTTCCCTGCCTCTAAGGGTCTGTTCCCTGCCTCTAAGGGTCTGTTCCCTGCCTCTGGGGGTCTGTTCCCTGCCTCTAGGGGGTCTGTTCCCTGCCTCTAAGGGTCTGTTCCCTGCCTCTGGGGGTCTGTTCCCTGCCTCTAGGGGGTCTGTTCCCTGCCTCTAAGGGTCTGTTCCCTGCCTCTAGGGGGTCTGTTCCCTGCCTCTGGGGGTCTGTTCCCTGCCTCTAAGGGTCTGTTCCCTGCCTCTGGGGGTCTGTTCCCTGCCTCTAGGGGGTCTGTTCCCTGCCTCTAAGGGTCTGTTCCCTGCCTCTGGGGGTCTGTTCCCTGCCTCTAGGGGGTCTGTTCCCTGCCTCTAAGGGTCTGTTCCCTGCCTCTGGGGGTCTGTTCCCTGCCTCTGGGGGTCTGTTCCCTGCCTCTAAGGGTCTGTTCCCTGCCTCTGGGGGTCTGTTCCCTGCCTCTAGGGGGTCTGTTCTCTGCCTCTGGGGGGTCTGTTCTCTGCCTCTGGGGGTCTGTTCCCTGCCTCTAAGGGTCTGTTCCCTGCCTCTAGGGGGTCTGTTCCCTGCCTCTAAGGGTCTGTTCCCTGCCTCTGGGGGTCTGTTCCCTGCCTCTAAGGGTCTGTTCCCTGCCTCTAGGGGGTCTGTTCCCTGCCTCTAAGGGTCTGTTCCCTGCCTCTAAGGGTCTGTTCCCTGCCTCTGGGGGTCTGTTCCCTGCCTCTAAGGGTCTGTTCCCTGCCTCTAGGGGGTCTGTTCCCTGCCTTTGGGGCACTGTGGAAAAATTGCAGTTGAAAGTCTTTTTTTTCCCACCTGTTGCCATGCTGAAAAGCTATCTGTGTTCCATAGATGAGGTATTTTTATATCCTTCTGAGCCAGCTTTACTCTGGGTTAATTAGACTCAGAGTTGACTGAACAGTTCTTTACCACCTGTTCTGAAACCGTCAACCCTGAACCTCAAAAACTCTGCTTTCTGAAATACATTACCAGGGCTCTGTAGGTGAGCATGACTCCTTTCACAAATCCAATAACATCTAAATGTATTTGAATAGTTTTTTTACATGCAAGCATGTCACAGAGTGCTTCACATACACTGAGGGCTTCACAAATTTGTTCACTTGAGAAGAACAAATGGAAGAAACCTTGGGAGGAGCAATTCAGTGAGGGGTCCCCTCCAGAGACGGTTGGTGAAAGAGAGGTGCAGAACACAGGCTAAACATAGTCATACATCAGAAAATTGTGTTGGGTGTTGAAACACCTAAATCCTGGGTTCAACTTGGGTCAGTTGGCAAATGTCAGTATAAACAGAGGTAGCCACAGAGCTGGGGACTGTGATCGACGCAGCATCACAGGTCGGGTTCACAGCAGATGAAGGGGTTGGAACAAACCTCTGCAGATGAAAAATACTATTATTATCTTTATAATTATGATTAGGAGGTGTGATCATGTGTTGATGCTTCTGTAGCTCCTGAGTACTGGTGCTCGGTCGCCTACTTTGAGATGGACGTGCAGGTGGGGGAGACCTTCAAGGTGCCCTCCAGCTGCCCCGTGGTGACGGTGGACGGCTACGTGGACCCCTCAGGAGGAGACCGCTTCTGCCTGGGCCAGCTCAGCAACGTGCACCGCACGGAGAACATCGAGAGAGCCAGGTACGGAGCCTGCGGATCCACGGCCATCCCCCTCCCCACCCAGCCCCCTCCCCACCCAGCCCCCTCCCCACCCATCCCCTCCCCACCCATCCCCTCCCCACCCTTCCCCCTCCGCACCCATCCCCCGCCGAAACGGCGCGTTGAAAGTACGCCGGAGGGTTTATGATGAGGGGTGGCACGGTTCAGCCGGTAAAGGGTCTCGTACCGGTTCTGTGTTTGCAGCAGAAGCAATCGATGCTGCAAGGGAGCAAACACAATCCATTGTTCACTTTCTCAAGGCCCTTCTGATTACTTAGAGACCTTTCCCCTCGCAGGCTCCACATCGGGAAGGGCGTGCAGCTGGAGTGCAAGGGGGGAGGGGGACGTGTGGGTGCGTTGCCTTAGCGACCACGCCGTGTTCGTGCAGAGCTACTACCTGGACAGGGAGGCTGGCCGTGCCCCTGGAGACGCCGTGCACAAGATCTACCCCTCAGCTGACATCAAGGTAGGAGGGGGGGGACGGGGGGGGGGGGAGGTAGGGGACCGGGGGGGAGGGGGGAGGTAGGGAGGGGAGCACAAGATTTACCCCTCAGCTGACATCAAGGTAGGAGGGGGGGGGCGGGGGGGGGGGAGGTAGGGGACCGGGGGGGAGGGGGGAGGTAGGGAGGGGAGCACAAGATTTACCCCTCAGCTGACATCAAGGTAGGAGGGGGGGGACGGGGGGGGGGAGGTAGGGGACCGGGGGGGAGGGGGAGGTAGGGAGGGGAGCACAAGATTTACCCCTCAGCTGACATCAAGGTAGGAGGGGGGGGACGGGGGGGGGGGGAGGTAGGGGACCGGGGGGGGGAGGGGGAGGTAGGGAGGGGAGCACAAGATTTACCCCTCAGCTGACATCAAGGTAGGAGGGGGGGGGACGGGGGGGGGGAGGTAGGGGACCGGGGGGGAGGGGGAGGTAGGGAGGGGAGCACAAGATTTACCCCTCAGCTGACATCAAGGTAGGAGGGGGGGGACGGGGGGGGGGAGGTAGGGGACCGGGGGGGAGGGGGAGGTAGGGAGGGGAGCACAAGATTTACCCCTCAGCTGACATCAAGGTAGGAGGGGGGGGACGGGGGGGGGGAGGTAGGGGACCGGGGGGGAGGGGGAGGTAGGGAGGGGAGCACAAGATTTACCCCTCAGCTGACATCAAGGTAGGAGGGGGGGGACGGGGGGGGGGGAGGTAGGGGACCGGGGGGGAGGGGGAGGTAGGGAGGGGAGCACAAGATTTACCCCTCAGCTGACATCAAGGTAGGAGGGGGGGGACGGGGGGGGGAGGTAGGGGACCGGGGGGGAGGGGGAGGTAGGGAGGGAGCACAAGATTTACCCCTCAGCTGACATCAAGGTAGGAGGGGGGGGACGGGGGGGGGAGGTAGGGGACCGGGGGGGAGGGGGAGGTAGGGAGGGAGCACAAGATCTATTCTATGCCAAGGTGGGGGGGGGGGGAGGGAGCATAAGATCTACCCTTCTGCAACATGACCATCAATATTACATGGCACCGTGTGTACAGTGCAACAAAAATCAAATTTTTGCGCTCATATCTTCAGCGCTTTATTTTTTTATTTGATTTATTCACAATACCACTTCAAATATTACAATAATAATACAGTTGGGGTACAAGACCAATTGGGTAGAGTGAAAGGGTCCCCCAAAGAAGCTAGCTAGATAAAGCTAGAAGCTTTATCTCAATTTATATTCTATAATACAGAATTACCAGTGCCCTCCCCACATTTTCAACATATTTATAATAGATTTTGATTATTTCTCTTAGGTTTAGATAGATGGTCTCGGCTAGGAAACTGAAAGATTAGCAGGATCAAAGGATGCAAATGTTCCTGTACTTGTGACATTCAAATAAATGTGAAACTTCCCATACATCTAGGATCATGGCTGTGCCTCAGGTTGCCTCCCTGCCTCGCCGTACCCCCGCTGCCTCACCTAACCCCTCTGTCCTCCCTGGCGCAGGTGTTTGACCTGAGGCAGTGTCACCGGCAGATGCAGCAGCAGGCGGCCACAGCGCAGGCCGCGGTGGCCGCCCAGGCTGCAGCAGTGGTCGGTAACATCCCCGGGCCTGGCTCCGTGGGGGGCATCGCCCCCGCCATCAGTGAGTACCCTCCCTCCCCCCCCTCCCTCCCTCCCCCCCTCCCCCCCCCCCCCCCTCCCTCCCTCCCTCCCTCCCCCCCTCCCCCCCCTCCCCCCCCCCCCCCCTCCCTCCCTACCAGTCATGTTTCATGATATTCTACCTCACATCTGCCAGTCGAGTGCGCTGAACACTGAGTTGCATCCGCCCTCAGGTTCACTAAGCCAATGCTTTCTTTTCAGGACATTTCCAAGTATGTTAAAGGTACAGGAGATAGTCAAGGGTCTGAAGCGCCAGTTGTATTTATCCGTGTTTCGGTGGTTAGAGATAATCATCGGTGTACTTAAGAGCTATGACTCATCCATCCTCTTTCTATAGTTGGTCTGCCTCCTACGCCACCTTGTGACAGGTGCCTTGTCTGTTCTTGTGACCGCCACCTCCGAGGAAGGCGGTGCTTTATGCCAGCTGGAAGGGTTTTTATGTTTCTGCAACTGCGCTTCCATGGTGCGCTTCCCTCCACAAAGATACGCCCCCCTCCCCCCCCCCCCCTCCCCCCCTCCCCCCGCTGCTGTCACTTTCTTCTTTCTGAAACCCTTCTCTGAGACCGGAGAAGAGTTTCATCTTCGTCACACCTGGTCTCCCCACAGCAGGTCCTCAGCCTTGGGGCTCAGGGCTGCTCCTGGTGACCCCCCCATGACTCCTGCTTCACAGACCCTCAGATCTTCTTCCTCCCCCCCCCCCATCTGAACCTGGTTTCTGAACTGGAGATTTCTGAAGGAAATTCTGAGTTCTGTCTCTGTGTGAACTCCCCCTCTATGAAGAAGGCTCAGACAACCTGTTTGTCTTCCAATCCCTTCAGCGGGACTTTTATGACATCTCACTATAAAGGCAGGAATCTTTGTCTTCCTGTGGCTTGATTATCGAGAACCGGGCACTGAATGATGCATTGCCTCCTCTGAAGCAGGCCTATCCTGGGTCTCCCCTCCCCCGGGCCCCTCTGGTCTGGTGCCACCCTGGGTCTCCCCTCCCCCGGGTCCCTCTGGTCTGGTGCCACCCTGGGTCTCCCCTCCCCCGGGCCCCTCTGGTCTGGTGCCACCCTGGTCCTCCACTCCCCCCTTTTGGGAAGATATTTTTCCCTTCATGCAAATACTTCATGAATACATTCATGTCTCACTAAATCAGCAGATGTTCCTATTCAAAGCGGATAAAGAAATAATGAATGTAGTAAGCACAGTAGAAAACTAAGGATCTCAAGTTGACTGTTCCAAAAGTGTTTTGGTGGCAAGGAACTGCCAGTTTCTGTTTTTTATTGATTATTATTCAGGCATTGCAACAAAAACAAAATCCCAAGTTTCTCAGCTCTTGCTGTGATGAAGAGTCATCTTGACTGCAGCTCGGTCACATTGCTTGTCTTACAGGGATGGGTTCTGACTAAGTGTTTGGGTCGACAAAGTGCTCTCTCTGTGGGTTCGCTCTCTTCAGGAAACCACTTGGAGACTTGAAGTTGAATGCTCTGTACTCCTGCTGAGGAAACAGAATGAGGGACTGGGCCTCGGTCGGCGTGAAGAGTCATAAGCCTTGATGTGGAAAAGTCAACAAACAACAAAAATCTAGTAAAAAAATAAATAAAGGATTCCATGGTGGACGTTGCCACGGCAATGGTGCCTGGAGTCGTCGACGGGATTCCGCTCCATTAATAGAACTGTGGAGAAGGGGGACTAGAAGCTGCTGTATTAAATCAGACGATTGAACGTTTTCTATATATTTATTTCTTTTTTTCTCTATAAGCAATTATGTTCCTGTGAGGTGGAGCTGTGGAGTTTGGGGGTCTGCTTTGCCGAGGTCCCAGACGTTTAGGGCTGGCCTGTCACACGAAACAAACCACCTCATCATCCCCTACCCTCTAGAGCAGGGTCCTTCAACCCTGATCTTCAGGGAACCCCTGTCCTGCATGTTCTAGATGTTTCCCAGCTCCAATACACCTAAACGGTCATTATCAGGCTTCTGCAAAGCTTTATAACAACTCGTTCATTACGAGATTTAGTGACTCACTAAGGCTTTATTACCATGTTTTAAATAACGCTTAGTTCCATCACCTGTACCTAAAGTATTAACACAAGTCGTCCCCCCAGGCCTGTCTGCAGCGGCGGGGATAGGAGTGGACGACCTGCGCAGGCTGTGCATCCTGAGGATGAGCTTTGTGAAGGGCTGGGGGCCAGACTACCCCCGACAGAGCATCAAGGAGACGCCCTGCTGGATCGAGATCCACCTCCACCGGGCCCTGCAGCTGCTGGACGAGGTGCTGCACACCATGCCTATCGCCGACCCTCAGCCCCTGGACTAGCCAGACAAGCCTACCTTACCCCGAAACCATGGACCCAGCCTCTACCCTACCCTGAAACCATGGACCCAGCCTCTACCCTACCCTGAAACCATGGACCCAGCCTCTACCCTACCCTGAAACCATGGACCCAGCCTCTACCCTACCCTGAAACCATGGACCCAGCCTCTACTCTACCCTGAAACCATGGACCCAGCCTCTACTCTACCCGGAAACCATGGACCCAGCCTCTACCCTACCCCGAAACCATGGACCCAGCCTCTACCCTACCCTGAAACCATGGACCCAGCCTCTACCCTACCCCGAAACCATGGACCCAGCCTCTACCCTACCCTGAAACCATGGACCCAGCCTCTACCCTACCCTGAAACCATGGACCCAGCCTCTACCCTACCCTGAAACCATGGACCCAGCCTCTACTCTACCCTGAAACCATGGACCCAGCCTCTACTCTACTCTGAAACCATGGACCCAGCCTCTACCCTACCCTGAAACCATGGACCCAGCCTCTACTCTACCCTGAAACCATGGACCCAGCCTCTACCCTACCCTGAAACCATGGACCCAGCCTCTACCCTACCCTGAAACCATGGACCCAGCCTCTACCCTATCCTGAAACCATGGACCCAGCCTCTACTCTACCCTGAAACCATGGACCAGTGGGATCCTTGGAGAAGAGGGCACCTGACCACTGTTTAGCTTCAGAAGAGGAACAGAGGGTTTCACCCCAGCTCACTACAGTGTCACAGTCTCCCTACAGCGTCCAATTCAGATGCATCGAGGACTGGCGGTTTGTGAATTTTACGACGGTCGACCTTGAGTTGTTTTGAAGGGGTTTTAGGTCTGTCGCGACTGTAGATTACTGTGTTCAAAATGGTTTTAAAGATGACGTACACCTATTGGCCAGGTTTCCCAGATTCGTTAAGAAGCTCTTAATGCTAAGAGCTTCTTAGGAACGTTCTAAGAGCGCTCTAGAACGCTCTTAAAACGTTCCTGAGAGCTTCTTAACGAATCTGGGAAACGCACTCTAGAATGGGTGCACTCTGGTGATGCTGTCGTTCACTGGATGCCTACTGGTCTGACCTTGACTAGCCTTCCCTAATGAACTCCACCACCCACACCCCAACCCTTTCCTACCACCTACATTGATAGTCAAGACTTCACTGAGTAATGAATTGAAAGATTTTGAAAAATGGCTACCACCACTAGGAACAATTTTTATTATTAATTTTTAGATTAGATGTGGGGTCGGATTTGTAAGGTGGTGTACTGACACCAGGTTTAAGGTTACAGACTATCAGATCAGGTTAGTATTATAATGACTGAATGCTTCGTAGCTGGTTGGTATCAATAAATCCAAACATACTTTTGGCGTTTGGCTCTGTGTTGACAGTTTTCAAATAACGACTATTTTGTATTTTTTACTATATTTCCAATGACTAACCCTAAAAATTATTGTTCTAAAAAGAATATCTATAAACAAATGTAGTTAAACGTGTGCTTGACCATGCTTGTACATTGCTATACCTCATTCAACTATTACCCACAATGTATTAAAATAAATTCAGAATACTGTTTGCCAACACGCCATGTTTTCTTTTAAAATGATCTCCTTGTGGTCTCAAATATAACTGTGACAAAGACTTTTCAACAAGGAAAAAGTTTATTAATGTAAAGACAAGCCACAAATCTTAAGAAAACCACACTAATAAGCTAGCCTGAGCTCAAGTCTGAAATATTCAGAAAACCAAACTACATGTGTCTTTTAATATTTCCTATATTTTCATCATTACGACACACTAAATGTTATTATATACCTTTATAAATATAAAAGTTCCCCAGTGTTCTTCATTGTTTGATGTAAAATACACGATACAAATCACCCTACACGTATTGGTTTGCTCTTGCCGATTTGAGAAGATATATACTAAGAGGTAACTTGAAACAACACACAAAAGAAAGTCACATGAGATATATGTGTGTATATATATATATAAATACAATACATTATCCGAAAAGAAAGAGATCAGATGCCAACATATCTGAGTAAATAAAATGCATTCAAACGGAACAAATAGTTAAGACACTGTAAATAAATATTCTTCCTTCCCATGTGGACTTATTTACATAACGTCTGAGGTGAACTCTAACCACCTCCAGGCGACTCCTCCACAGCTGAATGCTTGTGCTTGCTACAGCTGACTCCTGCTAGTCTGTCAAATGGCACTTAAAAAAGGTCGAAAATCTAGTAGTCAAAAAACGAACTGAACAAAGCAGTGGTCAGTAAGCACCCTATCGATAATTATACAGTGACCGTAATAAAACAATGATAGTGCAGTGAGGGGGATATCCTAATCCAGCGTGTTTTTAAATATTCCTGTTGTGATTAGTGATCAAATGATTCTATAAAGAAGTCCAAGTGGATATGTGATCCACTGTCCACAAGTCCCTTCCAGTGTTTGAAATTGTTGGACAGTTTGAATGAAAAGCTGAGGCTAAACGTGTGTGAGAATGTGTTGAGACATTTGCCAGATCTTTGTACGCCTATATGAGGAGGACACGTAATTAGCTCATGCAGTTCAGGTTGTGTGTGTGTGTGTGTGTCTATGAGGGGATTCCCTGGACAGCTGTATCCATCTCAGTGGTTCAGGTTGTGTGTGTGTGCGTGTCTATGAGGGGATTCCCTGGACAGCTGTATCCATCTCAGTGGTTCAGGTTGTGTGTGTGTGCGTGTCTATGAGGGGATTCCCTGGACAGCTGTATCCATCTCAGTGGTTCAGGTTGTGTGTGTGTGTGTGTCTATGAGGGGATTCCCTGGACAGCTGTATCCATCTCAGTGACGAGGTCCTGGGGAAGGGGCTAATGCCTGGGTCCCCCCAGGTCCAGTTCCCACAGGGCCCGGTGCTTCCTGCTCGAGGGCCCAGGGCCCAGGGCCACGTCAAAGGCGCTGGAGGCTCCTGTGTGTCGGGGAGGAGGAGGAGGGGGGGGGGGGGAGCTGCCTTGCTGCGTAGCGGGGTTCAAAATGAGCTGATATGTTGGCAGACTGCAGGGGTTCTGTCACTGTTAGGATATCTGTGTCTTTTAGGTTTGGAACGGGCGTCTTAGCGAAGAAAATTGTTACAAAACCTAAATGGAAGGCCCTAGTGTCTGTCTCTTAAAGGATGTTTTAAACATGCCCCCTCCCACCCTCCCAAATAAAATCAAAATATTTATTGGCAGCATTGGCTTCAGTCCAGTGTTTAACAGATAGGATTTGTGAGGTTGAATAAGTCTATATTTACTGTCTGGCACATGTTCAAAGAAATTGTAAATGTAAAATAGACCAACAAATAGATTCTAGCAGCACAAAGAAGGCATGCAGAAAAAAAGCACTTAAAAAAAGATTATAAAGCACATATTTAGGCAAAAAAAAAAAAAAAAGTCTGTAAGCCGTTTGGACTCCAGGCACAAATGATCACACAAATTTACATCTACAGTATTTTCTTTATATGACAACCAACCATAAGATTTCAGTTCACAAGCCATCTGTAACTGCATGTAGGGTGACTGTTGAATGAAGGTTGTCAAAATAAGATCCATCCTCCAATGTGGACAGACATGTAAACAAATGTCCAAGGTTGTCAGTTACCTGTAGGGCCACTCTCTCACACACACAACCCTTGTCAGGTACAGTACAACAGGCCAGGAATATAAAGCACACAACAAACATGATTGCCATGTGGAAAGTACCAAATGCATCTAAGCAATTAATTCAAATTTACCCTCACTGATATATACACATCAACAAGAAAATAATTTTTCGGTATTTTGTTTCAAACTTGGAACAGTAGAATTAGTCATCGATTTCATTTCAAGACTCAAGCATGAATTCAGGTGCATAAGTATACACCATGAACATGGTCAAATAAAAGCACAATAAATATCAATAAATAAAGTCTATGCAAAGCATTGGTGCAGACAGTTTTCCAGATATGAGGCAAAAAAAAAAAAAATTGTTTCAGTAGTAAGAAGATTTTCATTCAGCACATTTCGCTTTTAGAGTTTTTCCATAACGCAAAAAGCTATCAAGAACAATTCAAGTACAAAATCTGTCTCCAGTCTAGTCAAGACGCTGGTCTCCAGGCCCCTCCCATTTCACAGTCAATCCACCAATTACAAAAGAGCTACTAAAGAAACCACCACAGAGAACAAATGAGATCAACCGTAACAACCACGTGAAAAAGAAACAAACTAAATGAGCACATGGAGCGTTTCATCCTCATATATTTATATATATATATCTTTAAATATCAGAAAATATCTACTTTTGGTCCACTATATAAAAGATGCACTTTAAGCAGAGACAAACAGGGGGAGAGGAGGGGGGTATCCAATGGAGACTTAGTGGTGAGGGCAAAGAAAGGAACTTGGTTTAGTGTTTAAGAGATTAGTATAGTCAGATTGATTGTGTGTGTATGTGTGTGTGTATGTGTGTGTGTATGTGTGTGTGACTGTGCTGCATGAATTGAAGGGCTGGCACCACTGGTGTGAGGTAGGGTGACTAGTGGACGTGTTCAAACACAAACACACATGCTCAGACACGCTTGTGTGCTTTCAAACACGCAAAAAAAACCGAACAATCAAAAACATAACATTATGCCTACAAGAATCGATACCAACACACACACACACACACAGCATAGGCCAATGCAGGAACAGGCAATGACTGGAGCGTAGGAAAGAGAGAGAGAGGCCATGGACCAGTGTAAGTACAGGCAGGACCTCATTAGAACCCACCCCACGACACCCAGCAGGTCCTCCCAGACAGCATCTCCCCGCCCCACACGCCAGTGAGCCTGAAGCAGTGGCTGCTGGGACAATCAGTCAGGACTACATACACAGCTGCAGTTCAAGGGTTAAGGCACTACAATAAAGCCGAGGTACGAAGGATCCCTGACATTCACTCTCCTCTCCGCGACAGGAAACCTGGGCGCCACGTCGCTTCCTCCTCTGGTTTCTGTTTGGTCCACTCAGAATCCCAAGAAAATTCTTTCAAAGAGCGCTTGGAAAAAAAACACACCAGACCCCCCCTCCCCTCCCCCACAGGGTACAAAGATACAGCCAATCCTGGCTACGCTCACACCACGAGGATGAAAAACCAGCAAAGCAAAGGCAGTAAGAACACGATGATGGCGTCAGAGCGTGGAGGGGGAGCGAGGGGCCAGTGTTGGATTAGTGGTTGAGTACAGCCCGTCTCATCTCAGGTTCTTTGTACAGTAGCAGCAGGAGTTGAGTTCCAGAAGGTTCTGTGAGGCTAAAAGGCCGCCAGAGGTTCTCTCCTCAAGGTCAGGGCTAGCTACGTTACACAGGATCACTCAGTCACAATATACACTCACACACACACGGCTACCCTCCATTCTGATGTCACCACACACAAATACTAAAACAGCTAGGTATACAAAACCAAATGCAATTAGAATCTTTTTTTTCTTCTTTTTTTTTCTCCCTCTTTTCTCTTCCTTTAAAAGTCAGAGATTTTTCTGCTGTGTTTCGACAAATTCTTCCTCTCGTCTGTGGAATGTGACAGGGGGGGTTTTGTCCCGACAGTATCTGACCTTGGTTCCCAAGGGGTGCCTGCTCGAGTCGGACGATAGCACCAAAACGTTTAGCGTTTGTTTCGTGTTCTCTATACAAAAGAAACCCAACAGAAACTATGTACACAGTCTAAATCTAAATAGAAGCGACTCTTTAGTCAGTAGGGAGGACTGGGCGTTTCCTCTGGAGGGTTAGGGGTCGAGCTGGGAGACCGCGGCGCCCGAGCGCCCGAGCAAGAGGCTCGGGCTCATCTCTGGGTTTCCTCACCCTCCCTCCAGACCCCCTCCACCTTAGCTTCCAGCAGCACAAGTCGCTCATCGCCTGCCTTCCCGCCCCCCCCCCCCCCCCCGCCCCCCTCCTGTCACCCTGGCCTCAGAAGGGAGCCAGGAGTCCAGACACACACTTCTCACAGCAGACGGACAGACCAGACGCACCAGTGAGTTTAGACAACAACACATGGATAGGTGGGGAGGAACGAGGAGAAGGAGTGAGTGACAGACGGAGAAAGAGAGGGAGAGACGAACGGATCTCCCGGGTTGGAGGCTGGTTCAGAAGTATAGAGAGACAGACAGATCTCCAGGCTGTAGCTGGGTCAGACAGACAGAGAGAGAGAGATCTCCAGGCTGTAGCTGGGTCAGACAGAGAGAGAGAGAGATTTCCAGGCTGTAGCTGGGTCAGACAGACAGAGAGAGAGAGATCTCCAGGCTGTAGCTGGGTCAGACAGACAGAGAGAGAGAGATCTCCAGGCTGTAGCTGGGTCAGACAGAGAGAGACAGATCTCCAGGCTGTCGCTGGGTCAGAGAGAAGGAGAGAGATCTCCAGGCTGTAGCTGGGTCAGAGAGAGAGAGAGAGATCTCCAGGCTGTAGCTGGGTCAGACAGACAGAGAGACAGAGATCTCCAGGCTGTAGCTGGGTCAGACAGACAGAGAGACAGAGATCTCCAGGCTGTAGCTGGGTCAGACCGACAGAGAGACAGAGATCTCCAGGCTGTAGCTGGGTCAGACAGACAGAGAGACAGAGATCTCCAGGCTGTAGCTGGGTCAGACAGACAGAGAGACAGAGATCTCCAGGCTGTAGCTGGGTCAGACAGAGGCGTAGGTGTTGCCCGTGGCGCTGCAGTGGCGGATGGTGGGCATGCCGGCCGAGGGGGTGAGGATGTGCTCTGCGTGGTCCTGGGGGGGCTGGGGCAGCGAGTGCAGGATGCCTGGCTGGACCACGCCCACCACGGGGCTGGAGCTGTCCTCCAGAGCCCCCACCTGGATCACCTGGATCCCCTCGTGCTCAGCCTTCTCCCTCTTGGCCAGGGGCTCCCCGGTCTCGTCCATGTCCTCGTCCAGGTCGCTGTCCATCTCGCTGACCTCGTCTGAGGACGACACACACACACACACAAGGTTTGTTTTCCTATCTCAGTGAGACCTGACCCATAATGGTTTTCTAACCCGAAAACCTCTAAACAAAGTATCTGAAGCTACAGGGCCCCAAAAGTTTTAAACAAAACCACAGACAGACACACAAACACACACTCAGGATTAGCTACCGCCCCGCTCCAAAACAGGCTCATCCAACTGCTAACAGCTCTGATTGGGATTCAAGGCCCAAAGCTAAATAAGCATAATAATCTAAACAAGCTAACCAACCTAACCAAAGCCCCGTCTGACAGAGACGCTGCCAAGAGCCATGATCCAGCTACTATGGTTTCCTTGGGAACGCCACAGCAAGCTGAATCTTACTGAATCTTGTATGTATTTCACAGAAAACAGGCAATTCCCGTCTCAGTGTTCTGGAGGAGGAAAGTGGCTGTATGACGCACAGACACACACACACACACACAAAGGACCCCCTGCTTCCCAGCTGGCTTGCCGAGTGCTTACATACCTTTGTCCATGTTAGCAGGGGATAGGGTGTTAAGGCTGTCAAACTGAAACACAGAGGGCAATGTTGACACGGTTGTTATTGTTCAGCATTTCTGTGTGTGTGCGTGTGTGTGTACAGTATGTCTGTCTGTTTATGTAGAATGTGCATATGTGTGTACAGTTTGTGTGCATGTGTGTATAAATTGTGTGTGTACTGTGTGTGTGTGTGTATACACAATGGCTGGGTTTCCCAGATTCGTTAAGAAGCTCTTAACGCTAACAGCTTATTAGTTCTAAGAGTGTTCTAAAGCGTTCTTAGAACGCTCCTGAGAAGCTCTGAGCGTTAAGAGCTTCTTAACGAATCTGGGAAACCCGGCCATTGTGTGTATGCATGTACAGCGTTTGTGTACATAGTGTAAGTCTGTCTGTAAAGTATGATGACTCCAGCGTGTGTGTGTGTGTGTGTGCTGTCCCTCACCTCTCCCATGACTCCGATGGGCGTCTCCCCGGTTGCCTGGGCGACGCGGTGCTCCACCAGGTAGAACATGTACTCGTCATAGAGCAGACGGATCAGGTGGAAGGAGCCGAAGCT
The DNA here is from genome assembly GCF_021917145.1 of Hypomesus transpacificus. Taxonomy (NCBI): domain Eukaryota; kingdom Metazoa; phylum Chordata; class Actinopteri; order Osmeriformes; family Osmeridae; genus Hypomesus; species Hypomesus transpacificus. The sequence continues at coordinate 13,717,929 of NC_061081.1, read as the reverse complement.
GGCCGCGCTGCGCAGGGTCAGGTCCCTGATCACCATGGAGCTGGGGGACGCACACACACACACACGTCATCATACTGTACACATGCTGACATTCTGAAAGAAATGTTTGTGTTAGCATCCTGTTTTTCTTAGTGTTTATTATGTATGTATAAATCATTCCTTGGTGCTTTGTGAATCTATTTATACATACACTTTTTCTCCATAAATTAATGCTATTGGTCACCCTTTATTAATGGTTTTACACATTCAACCAATGAAAAGTATAAAAAAGGAGCTTGTGACTAAATCTCGTAACTCCATTGGATCCGCAAACTGTCTGCAAATCCTCCTAGCGCTAAGCCGCCGGTGACAAAGGGACTGTCTAAAGTAAACAGCTCAATAAAATGTTTTCAGATCAGCCCTAGGCTGACATTTTGATTTCCTAAAGAAGAAAAAAACGAAAAGCGGTATGAGGTTTCTGCCCTACAGCGACAATGTGTTCCTAGATGATGTGTGTGTGTGTGTCTCCATGCTCTGTGTGTGTGTGTGTGTCTCCATGCTCTGTGTGTGTGTGTGTCTCCATGCTCTGTGTGTGTGTGTGTGGCTCTGTGTGTGTGTGTCTCCATGCTCTGTGTGTGTGTGTGTCTCCATGCTCTGTGTGTGTGTGTGTGGCTCTGTGTGTGTGTGTCTCCATGCTCTGTGTGTGTGTGTGTCTCCATGCTCTGTGTGTGTGTGTGTGGCTCTGTGTGTGTGTGTCTCCATGCTCTGTGTGTGTGTGTGTCTCTATGCTCTGTGTGTGTGTGTGTGGCTCTGTGTGTGTGTGTCTCCATGCTCTGTGTGTGTGTGTGGCGTCCTGACCTGTAGAAGGACCACTTGAGCAGGAACTGCCTGGCAGCCCTGGGGAAGCTGGGCCGGTGCTCGTAGGGCTGCAGCACCTGGCTGACCACGCCGTCCAGCCAGGAGGCCCACTGCTCCAGGGAGCTCTGCTGCTGCAGGGTGGCCTTGAAGTCCTGCTCCAGCCTCTGGACCACGCCCTCCTCGCACTGGCACACCCACGAGGCCTGCTCCTGCAGGGGGGAACACACACACACACACACACACACTGAGTCACATGCAGAACCCCAACACACAGGTGCCTGGCTATACCTGCGTACGGGGGAAACACGTGTGCGCACACACACACACACGGCCGCACACACACACACACTCACGAGAGAGAACACACACACGCATGCCGGACGTGGGCACACACACATACGCAGGAACGGGAAGACAAACGCGAGAACACACACACACACAGGACAGGTCAGGGGGGTGAGGGGGAGGAGCCGTCCAGCTACTTCAATCAAAGAGGAGGAATGACCAGACAGAGGGAAAAGTAGAGCTGTCTACAGATTACAGCTGACAGGAAGCCTGCACGCTGACCCAAACACAATCAGGACAGGAGAAGGACACACACACACACAAATATACCCTGAACCACACAGAGACACACACACACACACACACACTCCCAGGTACGCACACAGCCCCAGACAGACCTGGACATTGGCGAAGTCGACCCGGTTCAGGTCGCTGAGCATCTGGTTGATCTGGGAGGTGTTCTGGAGGACAGCCCGCGCTGCCTGGGCTAGGTGGTTCAGGGACGTGTACCTGCGCAGCGTCTGGGCGAAGGCACTAACAGCAGCAACCTGGGAACACACACACACATACCACACACACACACACATATCAAACCATTCCTCATGTGCTATTTCATTTTTAGACCATGTCAAACCAGATAGACTGAATCTGGAAAACATGAGGTGCCTATTTACGTGTTCTAAACACAGTGCCACTTCAGGTAGAAAACACGGATTTCCTATGTATTACTTTTACCGTGCTTTTGTGTGTGTGTGTTCCTGTACGTGCGTGTGTGTGGTGCTTGCATATCTCCACCTTGGTCTGGATCATTCTCTGTGGAACGGCGTTCATGGCAGTGTTCAGCCAGCCCTCCAGGCTTTTGGCAAAGTTGCGGATGGCTTGAGTCAAGGCACCTGCAGAGAGAACCACCCAAACAGATCACACCACGAGCATTCCAGTCTGAGTGTGTGTGAGCGCACGCACGTTATGTTGTTACTCGTGTGTGTGTGTACAGTAAGTGACTGGTGTGTGTGTGTGTACAGTAAGTGACTGGTGTGTGTGTGTGTGTACAGGAAGTGACTGGTGTGTGTGTGTGTGTGTGCCAGCCTCACTGGGGATAGGTCTGAGGACGTCAGGGATGAGGATCTCCACCAGGGCCTGGTACATCTGGTGGTCGCAGGTGCTCATCCACCTGAGCACAGCCTCACTCCGACAGAGCTCCAGCAGCCTGGAGCAGGGCAGCCGGCTCTCCATCTCACTCACCCCACTGGGGAGGAAGAGAGGGTCAGTACACACACTCACTCACCCCACTGGGGAGGAAGAGAGGGTCAGTACACACACTCACACACTCACACTGGGGAGGAAGAGAGGGTCAGTACACACACTCACTCACCCCACTGGGGAGGAAGAGAGGGTCAGTACACACACTCACTCACCCCACTGGGGAGGAAGAGAGGGTCAGTACACACACTCACACACTCACACTGGGGAGGAAGAGAGGGTCAGTACACACACTCACTCACCCCACTGGGGAGGAAGAGAGGGTCAGTACACACACTAACTCACCCCACTGGGGAGGAAGAGAGGGTCAGTACACACACTCACACACTCACACTCACTCACCCCACTGGGGAGGAAGAGAGGGTCAGTACACACACTCACACACTCACACTCACTAACCCCATTGGGGAGGTAGGACAGGGTCAGTACACACACTCACTCACACACACGCACACGCGCACGCGCACACGCACACGCACACACACACGCACACGCACACGCACACACACACACACACACACACACACACACACACACACACACACACACACACACACACACACACACACACACACTCACTCACCCCACTGGGGAGATAGGACAGGGTCAGTACACACACTCACACACACTCACTCACCCCATTGGGGAGGTAGGACAGGGTCAGTACACACACTCACACACACACACACTCACTCACCCCACTGGGTGGAAGAGGGTGAGTACACTGGGTGGAAGAAATTGGGATTTCCTGTGTGCTTACATTATTCACTAATCAATAGAACTAGTCATTGGATTCTAGTTAGTATGTTCTCATGTAAGCTTGCTAAATTGTGTCTAGGCAAAAAGATGGACAAAAAAACGTTGTTCATCAACTGTCAATCGTAATCCTGTTATAGTCAGTATATGGTTATTGTTAGTTGAAACACCTTTGTATGCTGAAACCTTGTAGCCTAGCTGGAGCCTTTTGTGCTGTAACTTTCTGCACTGTTATGAACAAAAGCCTGTTTTGTTTAGGTGACTGCACAGCTCGTTATCTTTCTCTAAAGATCCTGTCATCCGAGTGTCCTCCCGCTCATCATAGACTCTGTGGCCTCTGGTCTCTTTCAGCACAAACATTCACTTCATAAAATAACTCATATAAAGAAATTTTTGTTTAAGTGTATTGAGTTTCAGATTTCTATCAGACACACACCCTCGACCTCACTCACCCTGCTGGGAGAGGCTTTGTGCACACACACGCGCACACACACAGCCATTTCTACAAGTGCAATCTATCCCTCATGTATGTGTCTGACTGGTACTGTATATAATAAGAAACTTCAAAACAAACATGTAACCCGTGGCTTGGTGTACTCCCAGTGATCCATGCTCACCTGTTCTCTGTGATGGTGGCGCCCTCTACAGGGTCGGAGGGGGTGTAGCGCCAGAACGTCTGCCACAGCTTCTCTATGAGGCTGAACTGGAGGTTCACCACCACGTCCAGGATAGCCTGCAGGGGAGGAGGAGGAGATCGAGGGAGAGGAGAAAGGAGACAGGAGAGGAGGTAAAGGAGAGGGGAGGAGAGTGGGGGAGGAGAGTGGAGGATAGAGAAGAGGTCTGTGTTACACACACACACAGCAGCTGCAGATCCTGGTCGTTCCGATAATGGCTGTTCCTGATTGGTTCTGTTTATTGAAACAGCTGTTTAGGGGACAGAGGGGGGTGTAGAGAGAGAGAGAGAGGTGTAGAGAGAGTGAGGGAGGTGGAGGGAGGGAGGGCAGAGGAATGTGTGTGCAGAGGGAGAGATGGGTAGGAGTGAAGGAAGGAAGGTAGAGAGGGATGACAGAGGAGGGAAGGTAGAGAGGGATGACAGAGGAGGGAAGGTAGAGAGGGATGACAGAGGAGGGAAGGTAGAGAGGGATGGAGGGCTAGAGGGATGTGTTAACAGAGGCAGGGGCAGGACTGACCTCACAGTGCTCTCTGTAGAGCGTCTGGAGAGCTCTGATGTCGTCGGAGCTGATCCCGTTCAGGCTGCCGTCTCCCAGGTCCAGCTCCATGAAGTCAGGCAGCGCTCTGGACGCATCTGCCCACCCGCCACCAGGGGGAGACACCAGTCACACCCTGTCTCAACGCTTCCCTGCTCTCCTGCTCCCTTCCTCTCCCCTCCTCCTCCCCGCACCCCTCCTCCCTCTGGGAGGGCAGAAATCTTCCAAGAATGACTACAGATCCTAGCCCACATTATTCTACTCAAATAAATCACTCTCACACACACACACACACACACACACACACACACACACACACACACACACACACACACACACACACACACACACACTCACCCAGGAACTGCTGGTGTTGCTGGCTCTGGGCGATGACGGTCTGTTCTGCGGCGCTGGGGGTGTGCTGAGCGGCCCCTGAGTAGGTCTCTCCAGAACCACTGTCCACCTTCGCCACCGGCTTGAACCTGCAACAGCACGCCTCCAGTCATCCTGCCTGTGTGTGTGTGTGTATCTTTCTGTGTCCATGTGAGTGTGCATATATGTGTATTGGTCCTGTGTGTGTGTGTGTGGGTTACCTCTGCTTCTGCTGGACCGGCTGCTGTCTGAGAGCCATGTACTGCATGTCCTCCTGCAGCCTGTTGAGAGGAGAGTCTGGCTTCACCCTGATCCCGTAGTAGTGGTACTTGGAGTTCCCTCTGAAACACACAGCAGCACAGGGGTCAACCCTGCTGCAACACCTGCTCACCTGGAGCTGAGAGTCCAGCAGAGGAGCTGAGGGTCTAGGAGAGGAGGTGAGAGTCTAGGAGAGGAGGCGAGAGTCTAGCAGAGGAGGTGAGAGTCTAGGAGAGGAGGTGAGAGTCTAGGAGAGGAGGTGAGAGTCTAGGAGAGGAGGTGAGAGTCTGGGAGAGGAGGTGAGAGTTTAGCAGAGGAGGTGAGAGTCTAGGAAAGAGGAGGTCAGAGTCTACAGGAGAGGAGAGAGGGAGGGACAGGGTTGTGGCAGAGTGGAGATGGAGAAAGACAAGGAGAGAGATCAAGTGGAGCAGAGAGACGGGAGAAGAAACAGCTGCAGCCTTAGTGTCTGTGCATCAGTACCAGAGTGTGTGTGTGTGTGTGTGTGTGTGTGAGTACGTGTCCCAGTGTGTGTGTGTGTGTGTGTGTGTGTGTGTGTGTGTGTGTGAGTACGTGTCCCAGTGTGTGTGTGTGTCCTGGGACCTCACCGCGTGCCCAGACGGCGTGTCCTCAGGCCCATGAAGATGGAGCGGATGAGCTTCCCGAAGGAGGCTGCGTTGACAGGGTCCAGCTTCTGCTCCTGGCAGTGCCTCAGGTAGTGGTTGTATAGGGTGGAGCGAGGCAGGCTCACCCCCTCCGCTGTCTCATAGTTGTCCAGCAGCCACTGGAGCTGTGGGGCGCACACACACATATGTACACACACACACACACACACATCCATCCACATGCACGCACACACGCACACAGACACCCAACCCATACATCTGTTAAAACAGTGTTCCCAGTTCCTGTAAGGTCTCTGTCTGTCGACCCCCACAGACAAACACTACATGTGTTGTTGCCCTGCATTGCATTTCAAGCAGAACCCAAGAGGAGCGACAGAGGGGGTCAGAGGTCAAATCAAAATATACAAGCATAGAATGCAGCTTCATCCCCAAGGACAGAGAGAGAAAGCACGCTTGGGAGAGAGCGACAGAGGGAGAGTGAGAGAAAGGGAGAGAGAGACAGAAGGAGATAGCGAGATAGAGAAAGGGAGAGAGAGCGATAGAGAGAGAGATGGTGAAAGGTAGAGAAGGAGCGAGAGAGACGATTTTGAGAGAGACAGATTGACAGCACGAGAGAGTTTGAGGGAGAGAGACAGTGAGAGAGAGCGCTTGAGAGAGACAGAGTTTGAGAGAGAGAGAGAGAGCGAGCTTGAGAGAGAGACAGACAGAGAGAGAGAAGGAGAGAGAGTCAAGCCACAGTGAGGGGAGGGGAGGTGTTGAAAATGGCGACTTACATGGCTGTTGAGCAGCGAGCTTCTCTGACTGGATAAACCCTCACTCTTTTGAAGCGTCTCAATCGCCATTTCAATCTGATAGGTCGAGGAGCGGAAGACCACAGAACAGAGGAGGGGAAAACAAACAATAGAAGAACAAACACAAAACCCAAATAAATTAAAACAACAACAAAAAGGAAGAGAATAAGCTGTTGCGGACACAAGAGAATCAGGAAAATTCCAGAAGATCCCAAAGCAAGCATTACTCAAACCAGTCCAGACAGCCCAGCATAGCAGAGGTCCCTTACTAGGTACAACTACCTAGCGGCATCTGGGTAAAGGGTTAAATCCCGCAGTGTGTTCATGGTGCACGGTAAAAACAAAGCAAGCAGGAGAGTTTCCCATCACAAGGGGGCAGTAGAGATCCACAGATGAGACTTGCTATTAAAATGACCTACGTTATTAACACACACACACACACACACACACACACACACACACACACACACACACACACACACACACACAGAGACATGCTTGGACTTGGACATACACACACACATACACACACACACACGCTCCTGCAGACACAAACACACATACTTCGACAGACAGGCACACACTCCGACAGAAAAAACAGTTAGACAGACAGACAGACAGACAGGAGCTCTGACAGACAGACAGACAGAGACAGGAAGACAGACAGGAGCTCTGACAGACAAACAGGAGCTCTGACAGACAGACAGACAGAGACAGGAAGACAGACAGGAGCTCTGACAGACAGACAGACAGACAGACAGACAGACAGACAGACAGACAGACAGGAGCTCTGACAGACAGACAGACAGACAGACAGGAGCTCTGACAGACAGACAGGAAGACAGACAGGAGCTCTGACAGACAGACAGAGACAGGAAGACAGACAGGAGCTCTGACAGACAGACAGGAGCTCTGACAGACAGACAGACAGACAGACAGACAGACAGACAGACAGACAGACAGACAGACAGACAGACAGACAGACAGACAGACAGGAAGACAGACAGGAGCTCAGACAGACAGACAGGAGCTCTGACACACAGACAGACGGGCGGTAGAGGTATAAAGGTGGGGGGTCCGTACGCTCACAGTAGCAGGAGAAGCCCGGGTGGTCTGTCCGGCTGTGTGGGGGGTGCTGCTGTCCATGAGGTAGGCGCCTGAGCTGCTGATCACCTGCCCTCCGGACAGGCCCATGCTCAGCCCCCCTCCTCCGCCCCCGCCGCCTCCTCCGCCCCCGCCGTTGTTGCTCATGCCATGCGACGTGACCACGGTGGACACCTGCGCTGAGCTGCCCTGCGTGTCGAAATAGCTCCCCCCGCTGTTCTGGCTGTACAGCTGCGGCTCCGAGTACGAGTAGCTGCGTCTGGGGCAGGGACACACACTTAGGGTTAGGACACACACTAAGGGTGAGGACACACACTTAGGGTGAGGACACACACTTAGGGTGAGGACACACACTAAGGGTTAGGACACACACAATTAGATTGGGGGACACACTGGTTGGGGGACACACACTCAGATTTGGTGCACAAATTGGTAGAAGGAGGAAGGAGAAAAATGCAGAAACTTTTTGAAAATCAAAAGTCAGATAAAAAAGAATACTTCCGAACTGAAAAGGAGGAGGTTGAAAGTGCACTTCAGGTGCAACTTTCAATGTCAATTAGCTGTGCCATACCACTCGCTCTCTCTCGGCATGCAATATTCTCTGTGTTATTGAAAATGTGGTTTCCATGGCTACTCAAATCACCTGTGGATTTCTGGTTAAGGGAGAGAGATTTCTGAGACTTTATTGAAGCCACTTGTGTACCCTAACCTCCACCACCAGTACTGCTACCCTAACCTCCACCACCAGTACTGCTACTCTAACCTCCATCACTAGTACTGCTACCCTAACCTCCATCACTAGTACTGCTACTCTAACCTCCATCACTAGTACTGCTACCCTAGCCTCCATCACTAGTACTGCTACCCTAACCTCCATCACTAGTACTGCTACTCTAACCTCCATCACTAGTACTGCTACCCTAACCTCCATCACTAGTACTGCTACTCTAACCTCCATCACTAGTACTGCTACCCTAACCTCCATCACTAGTACTGCTACCCTAACCTCCATCACTAGTACTGCTACCCTAACCTCCATCATTAGTACTGCTACCCTAACCTCCACCACTAGTACTGCTACCCTAGCCTCCATCACTAGTACTGCTACCCTACCCTCCATCACTAGTACTGCTACCCTAACCTCCACCACTAGTACTGCTACCCTAGCCTCCATCACTAGTACTGCTACCCTAACCTCCACCACTAGTACTGCTACCCTAACCTCCACCACTAGTACTGCTACCCTAACCTCCATCACTAGTACTGCTACCCTAACCTCCACCACTAGTACTGCTACCCTAACCTCCACCACTAGTACTGCTACCCTAACCTCCATCACTAGTACTGCTACCCTAACCTCCATCACTAGTACTGCTACCCTAACCTCCATCACTAGTACTGCTACCCTAACCTCCATCATTAGTACTGCTACCCTAGCCTCCATCACTAGTACTGCTACCCTAACCTCCATCACTAGTACTGCTACCCTAACCTCCATCACTAGTACTGCTACCCTAACCTCCATCACTAGTACTGCTACCCTAACCTCCATCACTAGTACTGCTACCCTAACCTCCATCACTAGTACTGCTACCCTAACCTCCATCACTAGTACTGCTACCCTAACCTCCACCACTAGTACTGCTACCCTAGCCTCCATCACTAGTACTGCTACCCTAGCCTCCATCACTAGTACTGCTACCCTAACCTCCATCACTAGTACTGCTACCCTAGCCTCCATCACTAGTACTGCTACTCTAACCTCCATTACTAGTACTGCTACCCTAGCCTCCATCACTAGTACTGTACCCCCCCCCTAAACCCTCCCTTTCCTGTATGGAGGAGCTCCCCCCCTCCCCTCCCCCCCCTCCCCCCCCTTCTTAAAGAACGGCCCGTTTGACAGGTCCATCATTTCTATTCTTCAACATGTTGACTCGGCAGCGCGCGCTTCAATCTCTCTCTGTGGACGCTGCACTCAATCACAGTTTGGGCGCATTTGATAAGCAGGGGGCATTAACACACAAACGCACACAACCTGAACCTGACAGTGTGTGTGTGTGCGTGTGTGGGGGGGGCTGGCTCAGTCAGGTGGTTTAACATGGCAGTATCCTCCCCCCTGCCATCATCAGTGGCTCCAGTGACAGTGTGTGTGTGTCTGTCTCAGTGGGACACACGCAGCCTGGCCACTGAAGTGCGTGGATAACCCTGTCCCCCAGGTAGAGGAAGGGGGGGGGGGGGGGGGGGGGGGGGGGGGGGAGAGAGAGTCACAGGAGAGAGAGAGATAAAGACAAAGACAGAAGGAGAGAGTTGGGGGTGGGGACTAGCTTCAGCCCCAGCAGCAATCACAGATCCTCCTGGTCATCTTCAGGTGACTGCACACACTCCCCCCCCCCCCCTCCTTATGTCATGTGCGTGTGGCGTAGAGGGTGCTGTGGAGGGGGACCGTTGCCGACTACGGGGAGGCGTGTGCGGGAGGCGTGTGTGTGACTCACATGTTGCCGTTTGTGTAGACTCCGCTGTCCTCCTCCACGTACTGGACCTGAGCGGCGTACACATGCTGCACCTGCTGAACGCTCTGGGCCTGCAAGCACATGGCAGGGGTTACACACACACACAGAGTGAGAGACACACACAGAGTGAGACACACACAGAGTGAGACACACACACACAGAGTGAGACACACACACACACACAGGGAGAGTGTACCTGCTGGGTGGAGCCTGCAGACTGGACAGGCACGGTGGTCTGGAGAGAGACAGTGGAGGCAGAGTCAGTGCCTGCCTCGGGGGTCTGCATGGCGCCTGCAGGACACAACACACACACACACACACGTCAGCACACTACCAACACTCTGCAGGACAGAACACACACACACGTCAGCACACTACCAACAGAAAACACACACAAAAAAAAATGGCTAGGAGTGAGGGGTTAGCCGTGGAGGTACGGACGTGATGTTTGTGAGGTACGGACGTGATGTTTGTGAGGTACGGACGTGATGTTTCTGAGGTACGGACGTGATGTTTCTGAGGCACGGACGTGATGTTTCTGAGGTACGGACGTGATGTTTCTGAGGTACGGACGTGATGTTTCTGAGGTACGGACGTGATGTTTCTGTGTGTCAGCCCGTGTCTTGATCATTACACTTTCTTTCCCTCCTGCCTGGAAGTGTTCCTCCGGCAGGTCACATGGTTAGAGATGAAAAAGATAACGTTGGACGCCTAAATGAAAGCCGTGTCGAGACCTGCACAACGGCTGTGATGTCACAGGCAAGATAAGCAGGAAGTCTGGGGGGTGGGTATAGCTCAATGGTTAGAGCATTTGACTGCACATCAAGAAGTTGCAGGTTCAAATCCCCCCTATTACCTGTTTTGTTAATCTGTAATGTTAATCTGCTATTACAGGGTTTCACTGAAGTAACGACACAACAAATCTAACCAACCGACTATTAAAATCTATCTAGAAGCTATCAAGCTGTAGCCTAAATAAACTGTGTTGGGTGCCTTGGTGAAAACAATAATTATAATAACAGTATGTGAAAATATAAAAACATTCCATCAAGGAAATAAACGCCCTAATGATCTCAAATTGACGGTTTAAGTAGGCTGCCTTTAATAGGCCTAATGGCGATGCGGTTCTGAGTTGTGTGTCCAGCTGAATGATTTTAGCTCAGGACAGACAATAAGCAGGGCGAGAACTGGCTGTGCTGAGGCAGACTGGTGTGGCTGCAGGGTCCAGTAGGACTGAATGTACTCCATCCAGTCTGTTTCCCTGCTCCTCCTCTCCATGTTCACAGCAATAAAACAAGTTAATGTTTAACAAGCGTCCAGAGCTTTCTCCAAGCTCGGACTGACTTCCTGCTCCGTGCTAGTCCGATGTTTGGTGTTTAGGCCACTGGCTACAGAACCAGGTTAAATGTAAAACCACTGGGTGAGGTATCCATCTGTACGCGGCACTTGGACTGGGAAGGGACAGCGAGTCGGGATATGTGTGATGTTGCTCCAGGTTTGTTGGCTCACCCGGGTCACAGGTAAGAAGAGCAATGGGGGGGGGGCGGGGTTTGGTGATGACAGTGGCAGTACAACAAAAAGAGGAACAACGCCACCCATCTCTCCTGAAGCTACCTCCCCCCCCCCTCCCCCCTCCCCTCTGCCACAACTTAGTTTCCATGACCCAGCCTCTTCTGGGTAATTAACCGACTCTCCAAACAGCTCTAGTAGTCTCAGAGGACTGCCTCTCCCTCCCCATTCCCCTCCACCTCTCCCTCCCCATTCCCCTCCACCTCCTCCTCCCCCTCCCCCTCCCCCTCCCCATTCCCCTCCACCTCCTCCTCCCCCTCCCCCTCTCCCTCCCCATTCCCCTCCACCTCCACCTCCTCCTCCCCCTCCCCCTCCCCCTCCCCCTCCCCCTCCCCCTCCCCCTCCCCCTCCTCCTCCCCCACCCCCACCCCCTCCCCCTCCCCGATCTCATCTCCCTTTCCTCCTCACCAACCACAACCTTCCCTCCCCCCTCCTCCCCTCCCTTCCCCCCTGTAGTATCTCAGGTTAACAGCTTGTGCTGGGCATCTCCACTTAGTGGCAGGTACCACTGCTCAACATTGAGTCCTGAGTGGACACCGGTGGGACAGACAGCGTAATAGCCACAGTTCCCCTTGACCAAAAACAGTAAATGAAGGCTATTCAAATCAAAAACACATGTCATGCATGTCCAAAACACTAGCTTTGTGTCTCTGTGGGGAGGCTGGAGTCTCAGCCAGCCCTGTCAGAACATCCTGTCAGAACATCCTGCCAGAACATCCTGCCAGAACGGGCCACAGCCTTCAGCACCGCACCATCTCATGAAGCACCATCTATTGCTTTCTACCTTTTCACTTTGGACTAAGAAAAATAAATAAATAAATTGCCACATAGAAATCAAAGCAACGGGTGTTCCAAGATCCATGCACTCCTTCTCACAGCGCTGGAGACGACGGCCAGCCAAAGGGTTCTCTCTGCTTCCTGCGTACGGAACACACCGGGTTCATCTTTGAGCGGGGGGGAGGGGGGGCTAGGGGGTCCCTGCCAGAGGAGAGGGGGAGCTAGGGCGCCCCTGCCGGGGGGGGGGGGGGGGGGGGGGGTAGGAGGCTTTAACGACACATAAATAAAGGGGATGAAGAATATGGCGGTTACGGCGTGTTGACGCGTCTATGGTACGTGGTTCTTTTCCTTTCCGCAAGGTGGAACAGGGGACTTGTGGCTGTAGAACCCCCCCCCCCTCGCTCCAACAGGAGCCCCGGAGAGCCAGGAGCCTCCAGGATCCACCTGCTCCCTCCCTCCCTCCCTCCCGCGTGCCCACAGAGGAGCCTCCTGATGATTAGGAGGAGGAAGAGAGGAGAGACTTCCTTCGTGTAAACAGGGGCACCTGCCTCACTCCTGCAGCCTCCTCATACACCAACCAACACCGCCCCCGCCCCCCCCGGCCCCCCCCACCCCCTTTCAGACACTCCCTAGTGGCCCACTTATAAACCGTGCTCCACTGAGCTTCTGCGAGCCTTACAAAGCCACACAGGAACAAAGGGCACAGAGGAGGGCGACGTTCACCTCCTAGCCCCCCCTTCCTAGCCCCCCCTCCTGTTTGACTGACAGCCGGGAGAAGGAGAGGGGGGGGCAACAACAAGGTATGGAGGGCTTTTGCATCCTAACTTCCAGTCCACAGTTAGTTTCCAGCTGTCCACGCGTCACATTTACCGCACCATAAACTGACCCGTACTGCGGAACACAGGATAAGCACCAAAGACGTGCAATACCCAGCTTGACCGGAGAACACAACAGCATAAAAGCAGACCTTTTGTTGAGCTAAAACTCTAAACGATGGCCAGGCTTTACTCCCGAGAAAAAAACTTGAAAGACGCGCACAACAAACCGAGTCAGCACACAATCCTCCATGAATACACAGCTACAACACACCGGAAACGACCCTTTACAGCGGTCCATCTACTCCCACCATTCACCTTTTAAAAACAGAGCTTAAGAGATCCGTGGCCAAACATGCACCATGTTCCCTTCAGCCATCAGCCAGCAGGAGAGTTTATGGGTTACACACACAGGCCTTGAAGATCTCCCATTCCGTAAACAATGTTCTGTATGTATGCACACAGCCTGTAAAACCAGATAACAAGCCAAAGTCATTTTAAGCTACTAAGCCATGAAAATAGATGGATGAATAATTTAATTAATTAGCCCCTTTTTAACTGATTGGAAAGGGAACTGGATCTAGTGGACAGGTGGCAGGGCCCTATTTTTGCCCTACACCTGACTTCAGGTACGAGGTAACCTGATCTGATAACTAGGTTTCTAAAATCCTGTCCTCATGGCGCATCTGAGTGTGTGCAGTCAAGGACCAGCCTCATCCACATACAACCCTGGATATAGTTCAGCCTTTATTCCTCCACCTGACTAAATGGTCCCTGGCTTAGATAATCGCAGCATCACGTGGAAATGAGTAGTCTTGAGAGTCCAGACATACAGTAGGTAATATAGTCACAGGCATGTTTACTATTTGGCTTGATTAACATTGAAGAGTTTGTCTTGTGGGGTCACAAACCATTATGCCTGGTCATCCAGGACCCACACCACAGTCAGGAGCCCTCCTGCGACCAACTGTGCACCTGTCCCAACACCCCTCCCCCTCCACACACACACACACACACACACACCTGTTCCCCAGCTTTAATGGGAACAGAGCACTTCAAATACAGAGAGGACCCAATGGACCAGGGACAGTAATGATGCAACACAGAGAAACCTGCTGGAACCTTTACCTGCCACAAAATATGAGAGGACCTGAAGTAAGATATTATAAGATATTGAATACAACACCTGTATATTTCTAAGGGGTCCCTGTCGCCCAATTCACAATAAACATAAAAAAACGAAAAGTAACTAGGAGAAAATAAACATTTTAATTGTCTATCTATGTTTAATTAATTTACAATAATGAATTTGTGTGAGTGCATTATTCCATGCCAGCTTCTCTTACTGCACGGCAATCGAAAAATTACAAGGGAAATGCGTCCTAATGCACACCCTGAAGAGCCAATCATCATCAATGGCGTGCGCACACACATACACGTTTATTTTAATTCAACATCACTTTCCCACAACTAGCCACCTGGTTTACTAAGGCAATGATAAGTTAGATGGGCGGAATTCTGTGTTGCTGTAAGGCTAGTTGACCGTTGTGGGAAATCCCCTTACAGCATATTAAAATACACAAGTTAGATTTCTACCGAGCGATTAATTTCTAGATATGTTGTAAGCTACTCTAATTAGCGAGCTAGCTAGCTCTAATCATATTCGATGCTTATTGACTATAATTAAAGCTTGATAGCCTGCAATGATATCTTGCTTGGAAGCTAACGTTGGCTAGCTACGTTAGCTACACAGAGACAAAAGGGAGAAGAAAGGCTCAGCTAATGTCAATTAGCAATTGAATGTTTACAGCAATAGCTCAGCTATGAAGTCAACGCTATAAACGTTCATAAACATATGTACTTGGCATAATAACAAGTAATAACATTGCATTGCTGACATATCGGTGGAAATGAAACACTCCGACCATCATTTTAGCTGGTGCTACCAGGAAGCTATGTGGCTAGCGATGGACATTAGCTAGCTAAACCAGCTAGCACTGTCCATCAATCAGACACCTGCTCCGTGGCTAACGATACACACGACACAGCTAACGCAGTTAACTTTGATACACGCTAAACGTCACAAAACGTAACTGTCGACAAGGCAAGGAGGAGTTGGCTAGCTTGCATCTAACCATGCACGTAGGTATAAGAAATATGTGGAAGCCTATAGTTAATTTGGCAAAGAGTAGATAGCTAGTCAAGTTAGCTATCCAGATGTCTAGTTGGCTGAGGTGTTAGCTAACTGAAATTAGCCGCTAGCTGACATTAGCACAGTCCATCAGCCAATTCATTTTACAAAGAGCACACAGAAGCTTGCTGTAAAAAATATATGGAAATAAAATCCTTAAAACTGTAAATACAGAACGAAGTTAGCTCAGAATAAAAGAGTTTCAAACCTGGGCACAGGACTGGTTGATGAGGATGAGGATGGTGGAGGTGGTAATGATGGAGCGAGAGGTTGTTGTTGTTGGTGGGTTACAGTCGCCAGGGCTACGGTGACTATGGCGCTGCCTCACACGGCAACAGTTGCTATAAAGCTCACTAGGCGCAACCGAACATGATTCCAGTGGTAGTGGGAGGGGATTGATGCTGCATTTTATTACAGTCAATATTTGACAGAGCAAACACATTCTTAATATAATATACATTCGAGATATTATCATTTATATCAAGTAGCATGATATATTTGACATGATTCAGTCTAACTCAGCTATATAGGCCACTTAAAAAAAAAAAGGGTGCATGCAAGCTAGTGTTGGTAGCTAACGATAAAGCCACATGTACATTAACATTATGAAGCACAAGCTTTCCTTCTTTACCAACATATCTCAAATTTTGTCAGTTACTCATCATTAACTGACAAAAACAAAAATTGTATCAGTATATAACGTCTTTCGTAAGACATCTGAGAAAAAGGTTGCAAAGAAGACGAGACGTTGGAGCTCCCGTTCTCAGGACCGCTTCAAGGCGGGACTGTCGTCGCCTATTAAAGATTGGTTGAGATAGCACAGGCGAGAAAATGAAAAAAGAACGGCATGGCCTCTTCAGAACACACTCTTTATAGAAATGTTTGTGCTTTATTTTCTTAAAATATTTACAAATTTACTATAAAAAAAATTGTAAAGCCATTTAATAAAGATCACAGCCAAAATTATACCATCATCTACTCAGATTTTTGTAAAGTAATGTTGATATATCCTCATTTGCCTGGTAATAATTTGATAATGTGGTCATTTGTGCAGTATAAATCTTCATATGGAGGGCTAAAATAGGGTTCATTAAAGAAACAATAATATACTCTACACAAACATCGCAATATATAATAATCAATGTAAACAGTTCTCCATTTTCAGTGGCCTACAAGTTGATAGTGTTTTGTAGAAACAGTGTCTCACAGAGTTTAAAGGCAATAGTTATCTTCAGAAGATCCCCAAATCCCTTCTTTTCTGATACATATTTTCCCCTAAGACAAGGGAGAAGTCAGCCCTCGGTGTAGATACAGGACAGCTGGCTCGGACAGCGATCTGCTGCATTGACGTGTAGGAAGCTGTCATCTTGCATGACTTTCACTGGATTGCCATGAAAGTCCGGGGATCCACTATGGAGATCAAATTCTGTGGGCAAAGACAAACACATTTCTATTAAATTAATTCAAATGAATCTACAGCTTGTATCTCAATCCATGATGTATGTATTACCAAGGGTTCCTGCGAGAGTTCTTGATGATGAAATGTCTCCATTCTGATTGGTTACTGTTAAAGCTTGGTTGTCATCTAATGCTGGAAATTGCATCACCTGGCAAAGGCTTGTAGGTAGAGTGCTACCACTGTACGGTGGAGAGTTGATCATCTGGACGTGGCCAGTGAACCCTGAAAAGTCATACGGACAACAGTACAACAACTTATTCTGACTACCACAGACAAAAAAATGTCTTATCGCTGTGAATCCTGTGAGTGAAGTTGTCACGACCCATCATGTTTAAAAAAATCAATTTAATGTGAAGTTTGCTAGAAGTGATTTTAAGCATTGCTCTCATCAAGAAGAAAGCTGCACTGTGTGTGTGAACATCTTTGTTGCTTCTGTCAGGTCTAGAGGGAAAAGGCAGCAATCTATTTCAAGCTACAGGAGAGTGAAGCTGGCTCTTCCTAGTAGATAAACACTAACCACCTGCTGCCTACTACACATACTGCATGATCAATGTACATCTGGAAAGTCTCTGTCAAAACAGATTGTCACACCACCCACACATTTGTTAATAGGATTTTTAGATTACAACACACGATAACTATCGCAGTGGAATTTTGAGACAGAAAGAATTGTGCCCCCCCCCCCCCCCAAACCCTCTCTCCTACTTGCGATATTCACAAGCAGCAATGTAATCTGATCTTTATCTTTAATTTCTAACAAATCCTGAACAACAGGTGCACTAATCAGAGATTTGTACCTGGGTGGAAATGGTTAAAAGCAAGAGAGGGATTGGGCAGGCTCTGTACGTCTGGGTGGTGCTGCTGGGACTGGGGTATCACTGTGGGGGGATGGGGGAGACATGGGGGAGGATGGGGGAGGCATGGGGGAAGATGAGGGAGGCATGGGGGAGGATGGGGGAGGCATGGGGGAGGATGGGGGAGGCATGGGGGAGGATGGGGGAGGCATGGGGGAGGATGGGGGAGGCATGTGGGAGGATGGGGGAGGCATGGGGGAGGCACTGGCACAAAGTCCTCCCCAGGGTGGAGCTGATGGGGGGACTTGTCAACAAACCTGAAACGAGTCAAACATAAAGGGACACATGTTTAGGTAAATACGAATAATATAATAAGGATATTTTAAGTTTTGGTTTTATGCCCATTTAGTGTTCTATGTAAATATGTTCACCTTTTGTAACTTTTTGAAAACTAACAGCAGTCGTTTTGAACAAGTCTCCCTTGCATAATATACGCAGCACTGTAAAAACATCTTACTGCGACAATGAGCCATGCCAAATTGAAAGCTGAATAAAAAATGCCAAACAACTGCTACAGAATAACATCTTTCATTATCTTACTGCCATCAGGATGCTAAATAAAGGAATTGAAATTATGACAATGCAATTGATTGAGGTGGTAACTAAACCAACGTTAGCTAAATAACGACAGAAAACACCCACATAAAAGACCAGGGGAAAATGGCAGCAGGGATTTTACAATCGATTTAACATCTAGAAAAGTAATTACAGCAATCCTCTCCATCCAGACTTGAAATGGTATTTTGCAGATTTTATGATTCATTTATTGAATTCCTGAGCCACTCCAGTTGGTGGCCATAGCGTCCGATAATGCTAGCCCTTGAGACCAATGAGGCAAGGCGAGGTCCACTTTCACAAGCCAATTGTCTACCCAGAAGCCTGCGGTGAGGACGACTGCTGCTGCTTTGCACAATCACAGCCAGTTAGAAGCCTAGCATCTGGCTGGCCTACACTCAAAATACACCCCCTTCTCTTCGCCGACTTTGAAGTGGATGGATGAAGGAATGTAGTTTACTGGGGCCGACCATGCAACAGTGTTGCTGGCCATTCCCAACCTGTAAATGTTCTTCCCAGCCTCTGTCCTCACAGCAGAGATGCAGAGACCACAAAAAGGCCCATTGGAGTCTTTCAAAAGGATAGAAAATAGAGCTTTATCTTAATCTGATTATTCAAACTCTGGTTTTAGCCATAAAGCCATGACAACCAATGTACTTATTTGTTGCAGATCAGTAAAAAGAGAGAAAAGGGGGAGGTAGTTAAATCAGTCATGGCTGCAGGCACTGTGCCAGTGGGAACTTAAAATGAATAGAATATACCAAATGGGCGGCCCAATAGACCTTTTAAATGGACCAAGAACAGTTGGCTGTTCCAGAGGCTATGAACATGATTTAAAAAATGTAATTACAAATATATATAAACTTTGTAATAAAGAATATACATTTACTATACTATTTTCATGTTTTATGTTTACATTTCTATGAATTAAGTCTGCAACCTTTTGGTGTACAATTCTGGATCTAAATACTTGACTTCTGAAGTGCTGACTAAGGAGTTTTGTCTTGTAATGATGGAGGCAACTGGTTAGTCATTTGAACATGGTCATAATTTAAAGATACACACAAATCTACAGTCGAATATCTACATACAAAAGTATCCTACTAAGCTATAAAAAAAATATTAATATACCTGAAAGGATCAAATAAGATCTCATTAGATACAAAGATCACAGTCCAGGATGATAACGTTTAGTGGGGTGAATCAGCAGTACCTGTAACTGTCCTGTAGTGAGGGCAGGAGAGTACCTGTAACTATCCTGTAGTGAGGGCAGGAGAGTAACTGTGACCATCCTGTAGTGAGGGCAGGAGAGTACCTGTAACTATCCTGTAGTGAGGGCAGGAGAGTACCTGTAACTATCCTGTAGTGAGGGCAGGAGAGTACCTGTAACTATCCTGCAGTGAGGGCAGGAGAGTACCTGTAACTATCCTGCAGTGAGGGCAGGAGAGTACCTGTAACTATCCTGCAGTGAGGGCAGGAGAGTACCTGTAACTATCCTGTAGTGAGGACATGAGAGTACCTGTAACTATCCTGTAGTGAGGGCAGGAGAGTACCTGTAACTATCCTGCAGTGAGGGCAGGAGAGTACCTGTAACTATCCTGTAGTGAGGGCAGGAGAGTACCTGTAACTATCCTGTAGTGAGGGCAGGAGAGTACCTGTAACTATCCTGTAGTGACGGCAGGAGAGTACCTGTAACTATCCTGCAGTGAGGGCAGGAGAGTACCTGTAACTATCCTGCAGTGAGGGCAGGAGAGTACCTGTAACTATCCTGCAGTGAGGGCAGGAGAGTACCTGTAACTATCCTGCAGTGAGGGCAGGAGAGTACCTGTAACTATCCTGTAGTGAGGACATGAGAGTACCTGTAACTATCCTGTAGTGAGGGCAGGAGAGTACCTGTAACTATCCTGTAGTGACGGCAGGAGAGTCTGGTGGAAGTCGTTTGAGGTGTTGTGACTGTGTGGAACAGCAGGGGTGGACAAAGAGACAGCACGGCCCGGCTGAACACTGGAGAGAATACCTGTGACACACACAACACAGAGCTGGGCACTTCTGATCCTTGATCTCCTGCTGTGCTTTCCATGTCATCGCTTTGGATACAAGCGACTGCCGAATGAATCACATATAAAAGTGTAATGTCATACTAGAGTTAAGGCATCATATGAAAACTGTACTGAGATAAGTCAACCAGTCTGAGCAAGCGTCTTTTCCATTCTGTACTACTAATAATAAAGTATTTATTTAACACTAGAGATGTACGGAGGTGGGGGAGAGGGGGGGGGGTATTTCAATCTGCGATCTCTCGATCTGCAGTGAAAGACTCAGCCATATACCCATCTCCCTACTGTAACCATTTTATACCTGTGTATAGGTCATGAGAGGGACCAGGGGATTGGTCCAACTTGCTGTCAATCATACCCAGAGGGAAGAGGCAGGGTTGCAGAGGATGAATGGTTAGGCAGTCTTTTAGTGCCTCTTGGGTCACTTCAACTGAACACCTCAGCTGTAGACCAATCACAGACCAAAGTAAACAGGATGGCAGACATTTCAGACAAGAGGGATGCTGTGTTAGAAAGTCTTATAATATTAATACAAGATAATATAAGAATCATATTCTAAAATTATCTATAATTAATAATTATAATTATATTAATAACGATTACAATTAAAAGAGAAACTTATAGAGAAAAAATATGCAGAATGTATTTTTGTATGTACTGTAGATTAATGTGCTAGGATTAATGAATCATAATGAAAAAAGACAGCTTATTTATTGACTGCTTAATATCTTCAACTGTATATTTCTGTGGAAGCATTTAAAAACTGTAACTTTTACAGACTGAAACCGCTCACCTCATATTTCTGTATCTATGGCGATAACCTCCACGGCAACAGTGTGTTAATGAGCGTTGTTTCTCACACTCAACAATGTTAACAAGCTCGCTGTCGCAGCCGAGCAACAACACAAGTTGTTTATCTGTGTGAATAATGACTACGGGAACGGGATGAGAGGCAGTGAGTATGGACGAGTGGCTTTACCTTCTTCCTCAGGTGTCTCTCTTTGGAGGAGTGGGACTTGACGTGTTTTCTCAGAGAGCTCGGGTCTGTGTATCTCTTCACACATCCTGGGATCTGACAAACATACGGCTTCTGCAAAGTCACAAATGCACGCCGAGGCCACGTACACACAAAACACACGTACACACAAAACACACGTACACACAAAACACACGTACACACAAAACACACGTACACACAAAACACACGCAGAAAATCAGCCCTGCTTTGCTCCAACTTTGCTTAATCACTGCCAGTATCCATGCTGTGGTGACAGGTGGGCCACTTACAGTGTCCAGGTGTGTGCGCTGGTGTTTGGCTCTGTCGCTGGAGTTGCTGAAGGCTTTGTGGCAGCCGGGATGCTGGCAGGGATACGGCTTCTCTCCGGTGTGACTACGCAGGTGGATCTTCAGGTTTTCCAGACGAGAGAAAGCCTTCTGACAGCCATCGAACTGGAACAACATCAGAGGACACAGATTCACAACACCATGGGGGGTAGGGAGGGGGGGGGGAGGGGGCCTGGAGGGGGGGGGGGTGACCAGGAGGGGGCCTGGAGGGGGGGGGGGGTGACCAGTGTGAGTGTACAAGTCTGTTCTGTACACCAAGGAATTCATCATCAGTGGCCTCGTGTCTCTTCAAGCTGTTGTCTTCAGAAGCTTATGGCTGCAAGCTGAAAGGGGTGTGGTGGGCAATTTTACCAGCAGGGGTCAGTGTCTCTTTAATAATCGTGTCAGTAGTTCAAATCAGTCTGTATGCATGGGGTTCGTAGCCAATTAGCACCGTGCAAAACAACTAAATGAGCTAGAAAACCCCCCCAGCAAGGCATAAGATGAGAGCAGTTGTATAATTTCCCTGCTACATGATGATGTAGTGGACTGTTTAGTTTCCTAACTGCCTGGAAATGATGGATACTGTATGCTTATTCAAGTCAGCAGAACTGTTCTCTGGTCAAGTGCATTCCGATGACCTCACTCCTGAGGTATGCAAGGTGTCATGGATTCCGATTGCCAGACCAGCACTTTACTCTCTGTGGTTGAAGCCTTGGAATGTCCTTTCTCAAGAGCAGGGGCTGAATCACATACCGTGACCGAATTTATTATCATTCCTCCCAAGACTGGATTCCTCACACACTGCTCCATCTCCCTCTGGCCTTTCATTCGACAAATGAAGCTTAATATTTGACTCATCACATTCCAATGCTTCTCGAAGGAGAAACCTTTTTCCATTGCGGTGCAACCTCATGGAGAATGTAAAAATCATATCTCACTGTCATAATAACTGCCATTATGTCTTACTTTAAGAATATAAAATGATGTCTTGCGTTAGCAGGGCTACCTTCTGAAGCAGTAAAAGCATGATTTCTCAGCTGAAGAACAACAGCAACTCCACCAGAAAACCTGCTGGGAAAATCTCACAGCACTCCCAGAAGACTGTCCCCTCGCTGGGCCTCTCCCAGAGAGACTACCTCTGATGAACTATGTGTCTACGGACAAGAAGAGGAATGGGAGATGGGGTGTGAGGGTGAGGTCTCAGGCTGACAAACAAACAGATCAACAGTTAGACAGACAGACAGACAGACAGACAGACAGACAGACAGACAGACAGACAGACAGGCAGGCAGACAGACATTTAGGCAGGAGACAGACTGACCAACAGTTATACAGACAAACAGACACTTAGGCAGGAGACAGACTGACCAACAGTTATACAGACAGACCCTAAGGCATACAGACGGACTGATTATTTACAGTGTATAAGGACTGTGGACACAAAGGACATTTGTGACACAGGACATTCTGTGGTCCTGCTCCTCTCCACAGGGACAGACAGCGGTTAGCGGCACATTTGGGCAAGTTCCTCACACACAGGGACGTTGTCCTTCTCACACAGCGGGAATTCTGGGTCCCAAAAAGCTTTACTATGAAAGTGCCCACCAAGAAAGTAGACCATTAACGGACCCTCCAAAACAAAGCAGAGACAAAGAGGTCAACGTCACCCCATCAGAAAAACAACCCGCCGACAGCACGAACAGGGTAAACCCTTCATTCAGTCTGGGTCGGGGGGGGGGGGGGGGGGGGGGGGGGGGGGGGCGGGAGGTGGGGAGGAGAAGTGACGACCAGAATCAGACCCAAACACACGGCCAGGAGTGCAGCGGTGACCAGGAGCAACCCAGTGTGTGTTTTCTCTTTCACCCTCTCTCTTTCTCCCTTTCTCTCGCTTCCCTTTTAGCTGCGGCGAGGGGACATTGTGTCTGAATGGACAGCAACATGGCTCCTCTGAGCAGCTCGATGCCACCGCCAGCCTCTGACAGCTCCTGGCAAACGGCCGCGCCCCCGGTTGAAGAACGAGGCGCCGTCGCCGTGCCAACAGTCAGTCCGGTGCCCGATGTACCCCTTCCCCCTCTCATCTCTGCTCTGTCTTGTTTTTGTGTTTAAATCTGTCGTCTCTTGTGGGCAGGCCAACTCCTTTGCCTCATCCCCCGCTCGCTGGATACGGAGCCCTGCTCTCATGAACGTGTCTGGAGAACGGCCGGCGAACCTTTCTGTATGTCTTTACTGCTGTGGTTGTGTGCCGTTGTGCTTTTTTAACCAGATTTTTCTTCCTTAGCCGCCTTCCCCTCGCCGTCAAAAAGCTTCTGCTTTTTGCCAGGCCATCACTGAAAATAAGAATTTTTTATTTATGATTTTGCCTGGTTGAATAAAGGTTGAAATCTACCCACTCTCTCACCTCCCCTTGGCTCACTGATATTCCACTGAGGTAACAGTTGTAAAAAAAAAAAATATGTATATATATATTTTGTAGCAGAATAAAGTGCATGGGAATGAGCATTGGATGAAATCCATGAGATGGAGATGGGTTTAGCCCAGTGGTTAGAGCATTTGACTTCAGCTGGTTGCTAGTTCTAATCCCCTTCTGATTGCTTTGGAAAGAAGCGTCCGCTAAAGGAATGCATTCCTTTATAATAAGATGAAACACGATAACAGGCTGTTATTCTGCATTAGAACAGCAATTCTACACTTGATCAGAAATTGTATAGGCTACAGCATCTCCAGAACCATACTTTTTTGTGTGGAGAGCTGAACTGTAGTTCTTTGTTGCGAGCCAAACTGTGATGGGATGGTAGGAGGGACAGTCTTTGTGACAAAACCCATCTGAAGTGAGAGTTTCTGGCGCTAAAATGAATTATTTCCCTCCAAACTATTGTGAAGATGCCGCTAAAAATCTTGGCAAACCAGAAATCTCATCAGCCCACAGCATTCAGTGGAGGCAAGCAGGACTTGAATTTCAAGTTGCTAATTGCAGGGAAGCTAACTGGATTAGCACGCTGCTGTGACTGTCTGTCACCTTGACGTGGTTTCTGCTTACATTCGATGCTCAAACCCAACCAAGCGTGAGCTCATGCGCGCACCATGATTCCTTGAGTACATTCACCTTCAGGAATTGTTGGGGCAGATCAGTTAAGCAGAGAACCGGTTTGACTCTGACTCTACAACTGTAAGTGCCAAGCGATCAATGTTAATAGTTCTTCGTAATTAGCAGTATTCTTGGTAATAGTAAATTAAACTATTAATTTACTATTAAGTGTTTTTCCTATCCCTACTAAGAACATTTATGTGAAGATTAGTAGATATTATAGATACTTATCCAAACATTTCCACAGTGTCTAAACACAACAAAGTGGCCCTGTGTATGCAACGAATAACCTTTCGAGCAAACTTTCTCACTCACAGTAGGTCACAGGATGACGCTTCCTTGCACACTCCAGACAGTTGCATTAAACTACAGAACCCAGAATTCCCAGCTGGTAGGGCACACACCACCTTCTCAAACAAACTACAGATCTACCATTCAGGAAGCAAAGACCTGCCTTCAAGACAATTTCACACATGGAAAAAAGGTCACTTCTTTGCCATGCGAGCATTTGAAAGAAATTAAAATACAGTTTCACTGTGACTATTTAGGGGGAAAGTTCCAAAAAATAACAAAAGGCTACTTGTGATACAAAACATAATTTTAACTAAAGTTAAGGAGGATAGTATATAACATTAGCCTCAAAAGTATCTCTCAAATCGATGTGTTTGTAGATGAGTTGACAAACCAGTGATGCTTTGTATAAAGGAACTGCAAAAATTCTAACTGGTTTACGTGTTTAGGAGTGAATTGCTGTCGGCTCACACTCGTCCAACCTCTATGGACTCAGTGACATCCCAGTGTCATGGTCCACGCTCTACACACAGGTAGCGTTCAAGCATGTGTTCCATCACCATTAAACATGCTCACAGTCCCAGTGACAAGTCATGGCTTGCCTCCTTCAGTTTGTTGTGTAATCAGATCTGCCCCATTGTTCTACGGCCAGTGCCTCGTGGCCCAGATAAACTGTCAATTATTCCTCACAAAAGAAACACACTTCACGACTAGGGACAACAGGTGTCTCTGACCGTTTTGTGAGGTGAAACGGGTTTCTTCTCAATCTACATCCTGTATTTCTCAAGTTGCTACAATTAAGACTTTTCTTTGACCATCAACTGTGATTTTAAGTCTGATGTTTTAGCCTTTGCTACTGGGTTGAGACTTCTGAAAAGACTGTAAAATCACTTAGGGGTACTTTTTCACCCTATTATTTTCCCGGTGGCTCGTCACCTTGGATATTTTCCCTCCCGAGTGTGATTGCATGGTAGAGAAAGCCATGTACCGTCTAAAGCCTCCATGGCAACAGGACCGGTAAGGACTAATAAGTGAGTGTTTTGGAACGAAAGGTCGACCGCAGGCATGCAAGCTGTTAATAATTGACCAACCAAAAGCAGCGAAATGAGACATTTAAATGGCTGGCCCTCTTACTCATCCCAACCTCCAGCATTCTGGGGGATTGAGTAAGACATCAGGCTCAAACCTGAGTTTGTTTCACATATTCATCTGGGAAGTCAACGGTGGAAACTGTTTGGAAAAGGGCAGGCACTATCAAAAAGATACTTGGCAGGTGATTGGATGAACCATCTGTCTATCACGAGGTAACTTCAACCACCTGTAGCTGCCAATAGTTCCTCATAGGACGCTGATTGGTCCAAACAACTGTGGTTTGGGCTCAAACGGTTAAGTTGGCGCTTGGTAAAATGGATTTTTGTAGTGCCAGATCTTGCAAATCCAGCAAGGTTAACCCCGCTCTACTCTAATTTCTCAACCGCGACGTGGCTAATCCGAGGACGTGTATGGCGTACTCTCTCTTTGAGTGCACAGTTAGCATGACACACTGCTAAGCAGCGTATCATCCAGAGTCAGAGCCCTTGGTACCCTACATTATAGGCCTTTTAGGGTTAAGGAATAAGAATACTCCTTTCCCTTCAACTCCAACAGGATAAACAGTGATTTTACAGTAGACTGAATTTGTCTCAATTATTATTATTTTTTACATCTGAATGAGCTACCGTTACCGTAATTTTTTTACCTTAGGTTTTGGAGTCTTTCCTAACCAGGAGGATATCAGAGATAAGAGGCAGCCTTGGAGAGCACCTGTCTCAGCCAGTCTGGAGAACAAAAAACAGCCCTTCAACAGAAGCAGGTCCAAGGAGACTAAGCTTTGAGACCACCACAATTCAAGCCCTCTTCTCTCTCCGCCACTGGGCCAACACTGATCAGACGCGGGCCGGCCTGGGGCCGGCACCTTCCCAGAACCAGGGCCAAGTCTGGGACTGGCTGGCAGGCTCTTGGCTGCCCCCAGCCCCCACGGAGGCTCACTGGAGAGCCCTTAGACAGGGGAGGCTGAGGCATGTAGGAGGCCCATCTGGTTTCCTGCCAGATCTAAAGCGCCGGGGCTGCTTTTGTGCTGATTTAATAACTACATAATTGAGTTAACTCCCATGTCAATTATCACAGAGCTGCACTAATTAGGCCGTGGCTGGAATTAAAAGGAGGGAGAGACTGCGTTTTCCGACCTTCTACCTGACCACGAAGGCACATCACAGCACACAAAGGCAATAACGAAGTACAATGCGTGTGCTATACTGGACCTCAGACAGCCTGTTTCTAACTGAACTACTAATACAGTAACGTTGACAGGCTCCTTAGTTCATCCTACAGATGGGCTAAATGTGAGAAAGAACATGTCAGATCCGTCTTTGTCTCTGCTCTAAGAATATCTCGGTCTGCAGACCTCTGTCACACTTAATCATGCAGTTAAGGGAAAACATTCTCGCTACAGGAGAATAAGTCTTATTGGAACTGTTAAGCAGAATTCAACCACTGTCGATTATTTTTTGAACATTTCTGTGCAACTGTGCACATCATGGGGCAGCCTGAATGTGTCAAGTCCCTTTGTGATTAACGGAGTGGACTGAACCGATGGTAGTCAGACAGGGTGTGTGGTGGCGGCGACTTTGATTGGTTAAAGGACATTAACACTTATCCGCGACGCTGCGCCACAATGCAGGTAGACGGCGTACCGTGCACTTGTTGGGTTTCTCTCCGGAGTGGACCCTCATGTGGATGAGCAGCTTGTAGCGAGCGTTGAAGGGCTTGAACCTTCGAGGACATCCCGCCCACAGACAGGTGAAGTCCTCTCCCTTCCTTTGGTCCACGTGGATCTTCTCGATGTGCCTGACCAGCTCCTCCTTCAGGTCACAGAAGACACTGCAGTCCATCCACCTGCAGTAGTGCGCCCCACCGTACTCCTCCAGCTCCCCCTCCTCCTCCTCCAGCATGGGGACCAGGGGCTGGAAGCTGGGTCCGTGCCCAGGGTGAGGTGCGGAAGCCTGGGGAGCGACACCTCGAGGCTGGGCCTGAGGCTGGATCTGCCTGTGGAGGAAGCTGTGAGGCCTGTGGAGGTGCTGGTGGGAGTGGTAGGGGGGCGGTGGACACTGGGGAGGGCTTTCTGACCGGATGATGGTGTTGAACTGCAGCTGGAACTGTACGGACGGCAGCAGGGTGCTGGAGGGCTCCTCTCTGCTCCTCACGGCCGGCTGTAGCGTCCCTCCCTCCTCCGGGAGGCACTGTTTCTCCACCACCATGTTCGCCATCTGGCTCTCCAGAGCTCCACCCTGCTCCAGCCTCTGCATGCGGCCGCACTCGGGGTTGCTCTGTGGGGCGACGGCCAGCACCGAGCCTGGGAAGCTCAGGGCGTTGGCCTGAGGGATGCAGCTTCCTCTCACGCCCAGGAAGTGTCCGTAGACCTCCGGCTGGAGGGGCGAGAGGCCAGGGTGGGAGGAGGGCGAGCTCAGAGAGCCGTTGATGTAGGCCACCAGCGAGGTGGGCGAGGTGCGGATGATGGAGTTGAAGTCGACGCCCATCACGTCGGAGAGGGGCGACATGGAGAGGGCTCTCTTTTTGGAGCGAGCCGAGTGGCGGGGACTGCCGGCGTCGCCCCCAAACAGGTAGGAGGGCAGGGAGGCGGAGTTGCTGGTGGCCCCTGACATGGCAGTGCCGGAGGGGAGGCTCAGCTGCTCCACCCCCTCGCCGGGCTGGGCCGACCCCTGCTGGCCGGGCCCCAGGGGGGGCAGGACCCGGTAGCCGTAGGTCCAGTCCTGTCGGCCACTCAGCACGGACTGGGTCTCAGCCAGGCTGAGGGTGGTGGAGGCCAGGGACTCACGGGACAGCAGAGACCTGAAACACACAACATCGGACGTCAACCTCCACCAGAAAACGTCTCTCGCTACCGTCAGCCGTGACAGGCCTGCCCTGAGCACCCGCGCCAAATCTCAACAACGAACACAAGCTGGCAACAATATCAATAAATGATGATATAATGTTTTTCCCCCCCAAATCGACACACAGAGAAGGATTTGATCCTGCGGCTTCTAGATCTGCAGTCACATGCTCTAACCAAAGAGCTGGGGGACTGTTTGTTTCGTCTCACCTGGCCTCGCTGTAGGGCACCACCAGGCCCTGGTAGTGTGGGGCCCCGGAGCTGTAACTGTGAGCCAGGGCTGCAACTGGGTAGGGGGTCTGGTTCTGGACGACCATGGGGCTACTAGTCACCCTGAGGTTGGCCCCAGCCGGATGGCCATACACCTGCATATCAGCACTGGTGACTGGAGGACCTGGAGGACAACACAAAGCCACCGTATACAAATGTGTTTGCAGCAAAAGACTGCATCCTTGTTAAAACAAACTACTCTGACAGTCTTTTATTCGTTGTGTATTACTCACGTTGAATACAAATGATCTGAATTGTGATATCCATGGTGAATCATTTACATATAAATACTTCACAGGAATGAGACAATGTCAAAAGTACAGTTACAGGGAAGTCCTTCTTAAATGTTGCGGTAAGGTTAATCATGAACCTACCATATGTGGTCCTCACTTGGTATCATGAGGATACGTAAAGCCCTTTCTCTCTAGGCCCCTTCAAATTTTCATGGGTGGTTGCTTGTGACAAAAGCCTAATCAATCAAGCCAAACACAGAGTGATCTAAATTTACATTTAGCAGACGCTCTTATCCAGAGCGACTTACAGTAAGTACAGGGACATTCCCCCCGAGACAAGTAGGGTGAAGTGCCTTGACACAACGTCATTTGGCTTAGCGGGGAATCGATCCGGCAACCTTCTGATTACTAGTCCGACTCCCTCACCGCTCAGCCATCTGACTCCCACTCCTGATCTAGAACCACAACTACCCTGCCCCATTTCCTTGGTTATGAAACCAAGCTTTTCTAAGTGAATTACAGGCTGGAGCATACTCTCCATACAGGAGCTCTAATGGTGTGCATTTGCAACTAATGCTTAAATTTTTTTGCACACTCTGTATATCACTGATGTGGTTGTTTGGCAAAGATGTAGACACTTGTAATTCAATCACAGTTCACTTCACGAACGGACTTGTTGGCACAACAGGGACCTGCAAAGCAAAGGCCTTGAACAAAAATCACATCCCGAACACTGAATAGTATTTTTTCCTTTTTATTCACCTTCTCATTTTCAATAGAAGCTTATGAATACTTGAATTCCCTCTAACTAACAAGATGCTTTCTGCTCTGTTAATTACTAATGAGATGTTCTGTCCTTCCTCTTTCTCTTCCATTGATAATTTAGGGACAAGCGTTCTGCTTGGTTACCTATCAATAAATGAGAGAACAAGCGGTTTGGGAGGAGACACAGCGAGGGCTGGGAGGACAGCATTGAGAGGAAGTGAGGGATGAAGATACGTGTGTTCGCTTGTAGTTTCAGAACGGAGGGAAGGAGCGTTTTAATAAAGGGGCGCAGAGAGTTTGTCGTGCAATGTGCTACAGAAAAGTTTTTTGTTGTCGTTTGTTTTTTCTTACAACACGACCCCAGCTCTGCTGCAACATATTGGTGGGGATGTTTCAATGGTCTTTTGACATCAGTCAGGACATGCCCCTAACTGTCCGTCCCTAAACCTAGGGAGTCAGGTGGCTGAGCGGTTAGGGAATCGGGCTAGTAACCTGAAGGTTGCCACTTCGATTCCCAGCCGTGCCAAATGACGTTGTGTTCCAGGGCAAGGCACTTCACCCTACTTGCCTCGGGGGGAATGTCACTGTACTTACTGTAAGTCGCTCTGGATAAGAGTGTCTGCTAAATGACTAAAATGTAAATGTAAACACAAGAGGGTAACTCTACCTTTAAAACCACTGTCACTCCCAGAACACGTATGATTGACAGCAGCTGCCGCCGTTGCCGGGGACAACTGAAGGACAGGTGCCTGACGAGGGGGCTGGGAAGCGGTCAGCAAGCCAGGCTGCTTCCCATTGGTCAACACCTGCCTTCGGAGGCTCCGAGCAGGAAGCTGGACAGAGCTTCCTGTCTGGGCCCCGGGCCCCAGGAAGTGGAGCCCCTGGGCCGCCCCAGACGAGGGGCTCAAGCTGGCACAGCGTCCAGGGGAGAGAGAGGGGCGGGCGGGCATCCGTACGGAAGGGCGCTGGTGCCCTGGGATCATGCCCAGGGACGGGTGACCGCCGGAGGGAGACACCAGGAGCTGACAGCCCTTCCCGTTCATGTCTGAGCTATTGCGTCTTATTGGGTGCTTCGGTGGAGTGCTTCGAATTGGTCCGCTGTGCTCCTAGTCCGAACAGTCATGGAGACAGGATGGAGGAAGTGGAGGAAAGAGCATGCGACTGATCCTTGAAGGTCTACCTCCTCTGACATATCTGAAACTAAACAATGGCACAGAAAGGTTATGGATCGTAGGATATAAGAGGTATAGGAGAGTATTCAATAAACACATTAGTGTATTCTTTTAGCAGGTGCTTTAATCTACAACCACTTAACACAGGAGGGGTACTTGAACCCACACTCTCTTGAACAGCAATCAACCACTCTTTTGCACCTATGCCCAGATATAAAAAAGAAATACACTACAATAGTGGACTAAGCAAAAGTAAATTTAACATTCATACTGCATCGCTATCCCAAGGAAACTATATGTTAATACAGTAAAGCAGAAATAAAACAATTTATCCTATAAAAAGGTCTAGGCTATAAAACGCTTGTAAGCTAAACGACTAATTAAACAAATTATTTTGACATGGAACAATAAATCAATGATTTGCCAAGATGCTTACTGTGTGACCAATGCATTCAGTTGCTAATTTATGATTAAGAAATAGATTACAAAGAAATCAATTTACAGTAGTGCAAAAACTCCACTTCGAGATTAAATAACCTGAACTTGTCATTCACTAAATGTTTATCATCATGTGATGATGTGCAACATAATTCAATAAAAGTAATAAAACGATGGTATCTATTTGCAAGGTCGCTAAGAATGTACTCACCTGGAAATTCGTCTGCCTCAAATCAACTAAATTAAGTAGCTCTGACATTTTCAAAACAAACTCCACTTCGAGATTCGTAGTTAAATTCTGCTGGTCTTAAGAGACGATCGAAAAAGTTTTCAGTTCTATCGAAATGTTGATAATGGACTGCCTTGCCTGTTTGCCTCTCTCTTTCTCTACAGTTTGTCCACTGCAGGAATCCCCCCGCGGAGTTTGGACGCAAGTCTTGACTCCAGTTGTGGTCAGTCTCTAGGAAGGAGTATCGGTTACCCTTTAGCCCCTGAGTGATGTGCTTAGAGGAAGCTCTGGGTGCCTTATGCAAATTTAATAACAAGACCGTTTTTATTTATCGCGAACCTTGTTCAGAGTTAAATATTTGCCTATACCTTACGATTGTAGCCTATGTTTTATTGTTTTGATTGCGTTCTGAGAATTGTTTAAAATCCCGCCCCATCCAGGGATTGTGTGTGTTTGTGTGTGAGGCCTGTGTGTTTGTGTGTGAGGCCTGTGTGTTTGTGTGTGAGGCCTGTGTGTTTGTGTGTGAGGCCTGTGTGTTTGTGAAACGGACACAAAGACTGACGAGAGGATATTATGCACATGTAGCCTATACTTAGCCTACGAGTGAGTTTAATTGTATTCCAATAATGTTCTTAAAAGTTGTACACTGTTTTCTTATCTTGTGTATGCCTGTGTTTGCTGTGGCGGTCATATATTTGGCTGCTTCCTTCAAATGACACACTTGATCTGTCATTTTGGCAGAAAGCTCCTTCCATTTAGCCTAGCCTACTCTTTACATGATGTAGTAGTAGCCTGTGTATTGAGACTTGAGGTTTTCTGTTCAAGATTGTTTTTTAAAAGCAGGTCTCAATTCTCGCTTCCTTAGGCGCCTTTTACGCCCTTTGAAGCTCTGTATTTACAGATGTAATACTCGCAATCTACAAGTGGCCCTACTTAGACCTAGAATAGGGCACCAACCTGTCCTATCCCGTCCTCTCCCTACAGCCCCACACAGGTCCGCCTCCGTGGTTAAGCACTATCCCCCTGGCTACTTGAATGTTTGCTCGTGGAGCTTGCTCCGAGTTGGCATGGCAACCGCTGTGTTTACACTAGACATGACGAGAAGAAGGTAGCGCTAGCTGGCACATTACAGGGGCTAGGCTTGTAGCCTCATATATGTCTATGAGTAGCCTAGCTCCAAATAAACAGTAAAGGGTCTAAACTATGAAATAAAACATTCTGTCCATAGGGACGTGTGTCTAAACCCTTTCAAGATAGCGGGTATGCAAGGTGAAGCACATTGTAGGACGAATAAAGGTAGCTCTAGTGCTACTTATCTGACAAAAATGTCCCAAGTCAGAACTCAGATGCTTGATGAGGGAAATGTTCTCTCCCGACTGAGCGTGTGTACTGTACTGTGTGTAGGCTACTTACTCAGTTAGCTAGCGACTAGTACTAGTTGGCTAGATTCCCGATCTTTTCCACTTTGCGGCCCACTTGCATAGCTCAAATATTTTTGCGATTGCCCAACACATCCTTTCACTTAATTTGCGTTTATCACTTAAGTTAGCTAACAACAACACCACCGGAACCAAACAGTTCGCTTTCATGGACACATTTATTTGAGCGAATCAAAGACAAATTGTCCATCATCGCCACAGTAAGCACACATTGTAAAGAGGTAGACTAGCTAACCTGCGCAACTAGTACCTAGTACCTAGACTTTTAATAACCAGAACAGGTTGTTAACTAGGGATGGGCATTCGACTAAATAGTCTTAATCGATCGTCGGGAGAATTAACGATCGATTTTCGATTAATCATTAACATTTTTATATTAAAATTCACAATTTATAGGCTATATTAAAATGAGGTGAAAATAGAAAAAACACAGCGTGTTTCCGCATTGAGATCTGTAGTGTAAAGGGCCCTATTATCGTCCACTCTAAATCTGCAACGTTCGGGGCCCATTATCGTCCACAACCGTTTCTTCCGTTAATTTCTTAAAGAAAATATGCAGCAGCAACGAAAGAAAGTAACTCATCGATATGTACACAACTTATTATGCTGCACACCAAATTACAGCTTCTTACTTCGAGATTTGAGTGTGTAAATACGCTCTCAAACCGTACGTGTAGCATTTGCCTTCCATAGCGTCAAACTGACAATTCTCCATTGAAAGTGGTTGGGTGGATGATAATGGGACCCCCTGGCTAACTGCTAAAATCAGGAAAGTAACATTTCTAGGCATATCCGGATTGGATTTCAATACCGGAATGTTATAATATAGCAAGACGACATTGAATCAATATTGATTTTCCATCTAAATCATCAGAATGGTTGAGATTGAAATCTCAATGCTAAATAAACGTTGAATCACTATTGCAATATCGATGAAACACAGGATACATTGGAACAACATTGATTTATAGTTGTCCTGATTAATTGATTAAACATCGATTTGTAGTTGACCGGGAACAATGATTGAAAAGTAATTGAATTATAGTTGACCGGGAAATATGATCGAAAGGTCATTGAGTTATAGTTGACCGGGAAATATGATCAAAAAGTCATTGAGTTATAGTTGACCGGGAAATATGATCGAAAGGTCATTGAGTTATAGTTGACCGGGAAATATGATCGAAAAGTCATTGAGCTATAGTTGACCGGGAGACCATCGTTTGGTAAATCAACGTCAGATGAACTTGTTCTTCTCTTTTGTGGATCCACATCAGGTAAGCAGAATATTGATTTAATGTGAAATTGTACCAAATGTAATATTTGCAGACGTTTATCGTTAATTTACATTGTCTATATTAAATTCAGTCATAGTCAAGTTTCCATCAATATTGTATTTATTGAATGTGTATGGCCAATTTACCAACTCTGTACTGGTTCTGTAGCTAGCTAGTGCTAATGGCTAGAGCTATTTCTAGTCCCTCGTCAGAAATGTGGATATACAAAAAAAACGTGTACTTTAATAGGTAGATACATACCAAGCTCAAAACATTCCGGCTTAAAAATCCAATGGTTATGTCGGGAATCGTCATTTTTGGTAGAGCTAGCCTTGACTGTGTTAACGTATAGAGCTAGTCTACCGGCGTGATCGACAGCCCAGTCACTTTCAATAGAGAAATGTCAAGTTTGACGCTGCACAATACAATTAGGAAAAACTACACGTTGTTAGTTTGAAATAGTGGTTTAGATATATCAATGTAGGAGGCTACTTTTCTTAGTTGCTGTGGCAAATCTTTAACAAATGAACGTAAGAAACGGTCGTAACTGTAATGGGGTGGAACGTTGGAAAGTTTGACTGCAGACTTGATTACACAGATCATCAGCATAAAAAATCACAACTGAAAGTTATAACTTTGTGTTTGTTTGTATGTTTTTTGTTTCAGATGCCCCAACTCAGCAAATGGGGACAGGAATCTCAGAATTTGCATTTGCCCAGGCCACACCAAAATGACTGCGCTATGCCCCAAACAGTGGGGCTGGACGCCAAACAGAGCAGGAGTGAAAGTTTTTTTTTTTTCTTTTACAAATAAATATTTTTACTAACAAAAATTGTCTTTTTTCATTAATATATCACATAAACCTAATGTGTAGGATAGCCTTTATAACATTTATCCTGGCTGTTAGCAGGACAGTTTCACCAATTATACGCTTTCTGTGATATATCGATTGAAATACCATTGAAGTCATGTTGATCTATAGTTAGGTTATGATTACAACGTTGTTTCAATAGTAATACTGGTGGAAATACCATTGATACCGCGTTGATTCTGCGTTGTGATTTCAACGTTGTTTCAATATTAAATAAGGGTGCAAAATGATGTTGAATCAACATCAGAGTCTGACGTTGATTCAACGAAATTTGTGTTGACAGCGGAATGTTGATTCAACGTAGTTTCAATGAAGTTTGCTATCTGGGCGTGTATCTATATATTAAAGTATAATGCTGTGACATAGGCCTAACGTTTTTAATACGTTAGTAGGCCTGTGGCGTTTTTTCCCAAACATTGGCTTCATTTGGTAAAATGTTTAGCTAATTGCTGCCACATAGCGAAATCCATTGCAATCCTTCAAGACTCACACTACGCAACAGAACACGCATTAGTTTTATCGATGAACAAATAATGTTATCGACTAAATTCTTAATGATCGATAATCGATCGTCGATTAATTATGCCCATCCCTATTGTTAACCCTTAGCTATTGCTCTCTTAAAGGAGACATGACATGAAAACTTCATTTTATGAGGTTATTTCACATTAATATGAGTTCCCCTAGCCTGCCTTTGGTCCCCCAGTGGCTAGAATTTTCGATAAGTGTAAACCAAGCCCTGCGTGTTCTTCTCCGCCTTTGACAAAATGAAGGCTCAATTGCTCTGTTTGAAAATCTCCCCCTAGTGACGTAGTTAGGGGGGAGGTTACCTCCCCTCTCTCTGCTTTGCCCGTCCAGATCATCTGGCCCGCCCATGAGAAACTGAGCTACCACCGTGCAAGGGCGAGTGCGATATCGGTTTTTCCTGGAGAGACATCATGGCGAGCAAACAAAAGAAGCATAACAGTTGCTCAGTGCTTGGATGTACAAATAAAAGTATTTTTTTAGTTCCTTCATCCAAGCTTCTGCACAACCAGTATCTTAATTTAATTTTCGCTGGAATTGCGCCGACACAACTTCACAAAGTTTTGTATGTTTGCGCCAAACATTTCAGCCTCTACTGTTTCCTCAACTTGAGCCAATACAAAACTGGCCTTGCTGAAATAAAATTCTGGATGATTACTAACTCTCCTTGGTCAAGCTACAAATCTTGGACAAGTAAGTTAACTAACGCTATATCATTTTGTTGCTTTACTGTATATGGTTACCTAGCTTGCTTAGAATGTGGCTGTAACATTAGCTCTGCAGCTAACAGCTGAGTTACTTTTGCTAATGTAAAGATAGATGGCATCAAGTAGGTGTGTGAATACAAAAGCTGTAACGCCAGTGTTGTACACTTCTTTGTTATTTGGATAACATAACCGTTGCTGTTGGTGTTATGGCATGGGCGATATCTGCGTTTCTCCTCATTGAAATGATTTATGAGTGTGCACCTCTGCAAACCAGGGTGATCAGATGAGAATGGGCAAATTCGAGGCATCTTACAGCAACGGGGCTACGAGCTAGCTGAGTTACTGTCGCTAATGTAAAGGTAGATGGCATCAAGTGTGTGTGTGAATACAAACGCTGTAACGCGAGTGTTGTACACTTCTTTGTTATTTGGATAACCGTTCTGCTGTTGGTGTTATGGCGCGAGATATCTGCCTTTCTCTTCATTGAAATGATTATGAGTGTGCACCTCTGCAAACCAGAGTGATCAGATGAGAATGGCTAAATTAGAGGCATCTTACAGCAACGGGGGCTACCAGCCATTGCGATTCAGCCGTTGTAAACGTTAGCGCATGTTGCCGCCCCTCTCCTCCTCATTAGCATTTAAAGCTACAGACACCAAAACAGCACGTTCTGAAAGCTCATTGTGGGACTACTCGTACTGGCTATAATTCTGCACCAAGGCTGAATTTTGGGAAAGAGACTTCAGATACAGTATTAGGGGACCACTAAGGCCTATATAAAAGCATCCAAAAACAGCATTTCATTTACATTTTACATTTATGCATTTAGCAGACGCTTTTATCCAAAGCGACTTCCAAGAGAGAACTTTACAAAAGAGCATAGGTCACTGATCATAACAACGAGGTAGTCCCAAACATTGCAAGCAGCCAAAACAGCAATGTAGTCCCAATGTAGACATTTCATGTCTCTTTTAACCCAACAGATTGTGCAACTTGTTGCTTTTTTCATCAGCCGGTCGCCCTCGCCTTGGAGTCTCCCATTTCCAGATTTTTGTTAGAATCTCATTTAAAAATTAGTAAGAATTTTCATAATCATTTACCAAGAGTCTATTTTTATATTTATTTATTTTTCATACTTTAGTTTTCATAGGTTTTGCGGCCCACCTGTATTACCCTAGCGGACCACTAGAGGGCTACGGCCCACAGGTTGGGATCGCTGGGCAAGAACATTTCATGTTTGATACTAGTGAACTAGTTCCTTATCTTTACAGTCTTTTTCCTCATGGCTTTCAGTCATGGTGACTTTTGATAAAAATACATATATATTATTTAACCCTCCTGTTATCCTCAAATTTACTAACATCTTTCGTCCTTGGGGTCAATTTGACCCCAGCAACTTTAACCCCCAGAATCAGATTTGTACCCAGGTTTTTTTTGTGTCAGGTACTTTAGTTTGTTTGTGGCACACCTAAATAGCCCTTTAAATAAAAAAAAATACTCCACCCACCCCCCTTTATACATCAAAACAACCTTTTGCCTGACTATGGAAAATATGCAAATCACTCAAAAATCCAATTGAATTTCCTACATTTTGAAATAAATATGTTTTCAGTTTTGTTGGCTTTATATCGGCTTTCCAACTGTACCCATACACGTGCCTCCCCTCATTGTTTATAATCTCAATTATATCATTTTCAATTGAATACATTACACATTACATTACAATTGATGGAGCTGTTTGGACTTGGTTGACAGTGTGTCTGGTGGCTCCTGAACTCACTTTGATGACATTAGGAGCACTTAGTCTACCCTATCATTCAAGTGGGGAGGGGAACCATAATATCTTTACATTTTTGGAAAGTATGCGTATGCTGGTGGTTGAGCCACAACAGGACGGTTGATACTAAGAGTATTAGGATAACAGGAGGGTTAAAAAAATCCAATTACAAATTGACAATTTGAGCCCATAATAGTTGGAAGAATGTGCAACGGCTTAAAGCAGAAACGAAAACCTCTGATGACCTCTGGTGGTTATTAAAGAACAAGGAACGTTGTCTTAAACCCTCGCTCCTCACAAAAAAAGTACAAATAATGTATTTTTAGTGACATGTTGCCATTACAGATTTGACATCTTTCACAATCTTTCACAAAGACAGTAGTCTTTGTAGGCCTACTGTGCTTTGATAACCAAGAGTGCTTTCAGCTTGGGCTTGAAGGCCAGGTTCACAGCTGAGCATTCCTCAGGATAGTGTGAAGTATTCCCATCTTGCCAGCAGGGGTTAGTCTAAGTACACCAATGAACCAGGATGCCATGAGTCGCTAATAGCAACCAACAAAATCTGGTTTTGGGGGTTAGGCATACCTAATGCCTATTAAAATGCATGAAAGGGCAACATTTGGAGCTTGTGAAGGTCATCTAGATGTGACAGAGTGCTGTTTACATGATTATCACAGACACAGTGTCCTTGCTGGGGGTGGATGTCCCCTGAGCTGCGATCTTCTACCGGTCCTACTGTGATTTGGCCTCTCCTTCCCCCGCGCTAAGCTAGTCACGGTGTGTTTGCAAATGTCAGAGCGTGGTGTGAAGTAGCAACACTAGAGGCTGGGGGCACAACAACAACAACAACAGCAGCATAGGAAGCTTGTCTGAGACACTCCCAGACAAACCTACATGTTTGTGCCCCTGATTGATCATATTTTGGAGCTTGGTCTTGAATCATTTAGGTCACTCCGAAACAAGATGTCATGTTTTTTTGCCTGAGGGTTTTTTTTCTCTCATCTATTCAGGCTGTGTGTGCTGGCTGCAAAGTGTGGAGCACACAGGAACTGTCTATATTAACTAGTGCAGTTCAGGTCTATTTACTGGGTTATGGTCTTTTCTATTCATCTGGCTTAAGTTCTACGAATCTATGTATCTGTTGTGTGTGTATTTTGACTATTTCAAGGGTTAACCCCTAACCTATATGAATGTAAATTGATGTGTCTTTAGACAAAATATAGTATGGGTGGTGGGTGGTAATAGGTGTGGAGGCGCGTGTGTGTGTGTGTGGGGGGGGGGGGGGCAGGGGGCCAGGGGGGCGGGGGGAGTAAGAATCGGAGAGACCGAAGAAAGAGAGCAAGTGAAGAAAAGAGAGGCAGAAATGAGACCTGGGATTGGCCCGATAAGAGTTTCTGGAGATCTACATTTGCTGCCAGATTAATGCACTTGCTAGCTCTCTACCACTCAGGGAATCAATGTCTGTTCTTGATGACACTAGCAGCACTTCCAACAGTGGTAAAGCACCTCATCCATTCCTTCCAATGCCAGCAAGAGGGATCATTAGTGATTTTTCTCCGAGCTATATTACAATAGTCACTTAAGGTAATGCATGTCCTCCCTCTGGTCTTGTCATTAATCCACATTTGATTTTTCTAATGACAATCCCAGTCAAACATAAGGTTACTGAGAGCTGACTCACCCCTTTCAGTGCAGCCAGAGAGAGAGAGAGAGAGGGAGAGAGAGTACGCGGGGGTGAAGAGGGAAAGAAAGAGAGAGCACACGAGAGAGAACGAAAGAGGGAAAAGTGATTAACGTTATCAATCTGGTGGAACTGTCCTCCACCAGCTAACGAATTCTCAGAGGAGCAATCAACACTGTTGTACCCTACACACACCAACCCCAGCTGAAAGGATTGAACAAACTGGCCTTGTGGAGGTCACATAACTTGCACAGTTTTAAACAAGTTACACTTCTTGGAATTGCATGCAGTTTCTCATAATCGTCTGACAGTGTTTGCGTGTGTGTGTTTGTGTGTGTGTGTGCTGTTTCTCATAATCTTCAGTGCTCTTTAATCATCTCGTCATACATCATCATCCCGACAGGGATGAGTCGAGTGCCAGAGTGATGGTCCTGGAAATGCCTCATCCCATCATCCACAGAGATCCATCAATCTCACTCTCTCTCTCCCTCTCTCTAGCTCTCTCTCTCTCTCTCTCTCTCTCTCTCTCTCTCTCTCTCCCCTCTCTCTCTCTATCTCTCTCTCTCTCTCTCTCTTTTCATATATCTCTCTCTATCTCTCTCTATCTCTCTCACCCTCTCTCTCTCTCTCTCTTTCTCTCTCTCTCTCTCTCTCTCTCTCCTCTCTCTCTCTCTCTCTCTCTCTCCTCTCTCTCTCTCTCTCTCTCTCTCTCTCTCTCTCTCTCTCTCTCTCTCTCTCTCTCTCTCTCTTTTCATCTCTCTCTCTCTATCTCTCTCTATCTCTCTCACCCTCCCTCACTAATGACCTTTAAAACAAAAGATCCTCTGTACAGCTGAGAGGACTGAGCAAATGGCAGGAAGTGCAGGTGTATCTCTCGTTTTCTTCACCAGTGTGTTTTTGCCACTGTTGTCTTTTTAAACAGGAATGTTCTAGTAAAAGCCTGCTGACATGACAGCTCTGTGTCGAAAACAGCCGGTGGGCCAAAGGCTGCTTCTTAATTTCAGCATCCCTTCAGGGGTCAGGCCTAGGGGTGTCTGCTGTAGGCTCTCTCTCTTCCTGGCTCTCTCTCTCCCTGGCTCTCTCTCTCTCCCTGGCTCTCTCTCCCCCTTCATAAGTCTGAACATGTCTATTCTGGGACCGCTAAGATGTCTCCCGTAGTGCGTTCCCGTCCTCCTGCCTGCCAGCCAGTTAGCTGGAACACGCTGCGAGAACGCTCAGAGGACAGGGGCTGGAACAGGGTTGAAGGACACGTCACCGCGAATGGAACAGGAAACAGAAACAACCCTCAGAGGAGTACTGAAAGTCGCAAACACATTTGTAAACAAATCATGTCATTGTGGGAATCTCTTTTTTTTGTGAAAGGTCTAGAGTGCAATTTTCAAGACGATTTCTTGTCTGGCGCCCTGGTTTTTGTTTACTGCTGCAGTGAGACAGGAAGATAGAGTTTGTGTGCGTTGACGAGACAGGGCTGTTGGTTGGCTGAGCTGTTGTGAATACATCAGTGTCAAGAAACAAGCAGGGTAAGTTCCACTTCAGTCTTTCAACAGGTTTTCCTCTTTCTGTGAGGTGTTATTCTACCCATCTTTTATATCTGGCGAACTTCAATTGGTTCCAACCTCCTTTCAAAAGGGTGCTTTCAGTTCCCCTCTTGACGGAATAGGTGTACACCAGTTCTTCCTGAAGATGAACTATTTTCCTGCTCTCCATTTCAGACAGGCTGAAGGTGAAGAGCTGTAGAGTCGAGACAACCACTCTTCTTAGTGGCTAGCCTGCACATCAAAATACTTCACTTCACTTCAAATCAGTATTTTCTTCTCACAGACTGCACTTATCTGGGGCCTTCGCAAACTTTTTTACCCTCTTGAATTATGTATGACCTCTACAGCCAAAGACCGGCACAGCATACAGAGCTTCAAGAGTTTGGAGGCAAGCAATCTGTACCTTGCACCTTTTACTAACTCTGCAACAGCATCCATTTACTACTCATGTAAGAGCTTGATACAATAAAGCGTCTCTCTTCACCCTTTGTGGACAGGGTTGCTCTCAGACAGCAACTCATTAGCATGGAGTGGTGTGAACTGCTTCATAATGCACCTATTACCAACAGCCACGGAGGAAGGGACGGATAATGGGTCATGTGGTAAAATGGAACTAAGAGTGGGTTGTGGAGGAAGCAAAGTCGATGTACAGAGCATTGAATCCAGGAAGAGCATTCCGCCAGTCATGTCTCTGAGATCTGGTTCTATGAATATGGTTCTCTAGTTCTTTGGATCTCTGGTTCTCTAGTTCTCTAGTTCTCTGGTCGAGGAGGGTCATTAGCCCCCCGCCTGGCACCTCCTGGTCAGCTCCTCTCCACATTCATCTTCATTAAGGAGGCGATGCCTGCCCCCTCTCTCCCAGCAGATGGTCGTTAACACCCCCCCGCCCGCCCCCAGCCGGC
Source organism: Hypomesus transpacificus (assembly GCF_021917145.1). Classification (NCBI taxonomy): domain Eukaryota; kingdom Metazoa; phylum Chordata; class Actinopteri; order Osmeriformes; family Osmeridae; genus Hypomesus; species Hypomesus transpacificus. The sequence goes on along the minus strand of NC_061081.1, from coordinate 13,675,194 downwards.
GTGCCCCCTGCACCTCCACCCAGAGGTCACCCGTCAGCCACCAACAACACCTTGGAACCCTGAGAGAGGACAGAACCAGACACACCACCTGACACACCACATGACCAGGACACCAGCTAACTCCAGGTATGGGGTTTGTTTTCATCTCAAATGGAGATGGAGAGGGATGGAGAAAAAAAAAACGGATGAAGAGAGTTGACGAGACGGCGTAGTGTCCCTTGGCGTTGTACCCTGCCGCTCGCCAATGTCACATGACGCGTCGTATGTTGTTTGGGACGAGAGTCATCTTGAAGGCTCTCGACTTGACCTGAGCTGTTGTTTCTGGTTGCCTCGGCGACGCAAAGGAACACCGCACCAGGCTCCAGCCGTCCAGACTGGCTCCCGTCTCTCCTACGGTTCGGGGGTTGTCAGCGGTGATTTGTGAAGCCGTGCGTCCAGGTTTGCGTCTCGAGATGAGTAATGTCAATATTATCTGTATTCCTGTCATGACGTGATCATCAGTGGCTTCACCAGGAGTCACGAAGGATCCCAATTACTGGTGAAATCACCCTCCGCTGGAGAGCAGTGCGGCTGGGGAGGCAGGGCGCTATCCATCATCATCATATTCATTATCCGCCGTCAGACGCAGGTGTCTTCAACTCCCTCAGCTCCACACCATTAGACTGACTGAATGACTGTTCAAATGACCGGCTTACTGACTGACTGATTGTTCAAATGACTGGCCGACTGACTGACTGTACAAAGGACTTGCTGACTGATTGACTGTTCAAATGATTGGCTGGCTGACTGACCAACTGACTGTCTGAGCGTCTGGCTGTTGACTGATTGACACCCCTACCCTACAAAAGCCACCGCACAGTGGATACTGTAGGTGTCATTAGAACAGAGCATCCTATCCTGTAGGTGCCAGCCAGGCTGCCACTGTTAGCTAGGTGCCTGGGATCCAGCCTGTGGCTGTGTAGTGTGTGCTGTATAATCTTCATGTTAGAGGTCAGGGGTCACTCTCCTGGACAATTCTCACTGCCTCGTTTGTCCTGTCCTCCTCTTCCTCTGCTGTCAGTATAATGAGCGTGACAGACAGTCCCTGGTCAGGAGGAGGGACTCATGTCAGTCCAGTACACACACACACGCACTCACGCATGCACACACACACACACACACAGACTCGTGCACACAAACTCACACGCACGCACACACACATACGCTGCAGGGAGAGCCCTGAGCAAGGCCAAAGTACACACACACACATTCAGCGTAGGCAGGACCTTTCTCCGTTTCTCTTTCTGACAGTCTGCAGGGCTGCAGATGTCCCAGTGTATTTCTACACACTGTTGTACTTCCACAACACTGTACAATAGGTTCCTGAGATATCCCTACATACTTTGGGGTCCAGGTACTCTCACGCTCTCTGGCACCTGGGTGATGTCATCCCATTAAGATAGTAGATTTACATATTAATTGAACGAACATTCCACAAACGCTCCGCATGCATTTAATTCCCTTTTTAAAAGGGGCGTGCGCTGCATTATGTTTCAACGTTATTGATTAAAATGCATTTAACTAATACCGTTCCCCCAGGCCCCGCCCTCTTTTCTTCACCCAATTCCCACGACACACCTATTGTAATGTGTTCTGGGCGTCGCTGTGTCCCGGAGCGCAAAAAACAGCAAACGTTAAAAACAGCGCAGAAATATGAAAAAGCAATCACATTTTCTGTATCAGTAAGCAGGTCTTGGGTAGCTGGGGGTCATTCCCTCTCCTGCTTGGGGAGGCGTTTTGCCCAGGGCCCCCAGGCTTACCTAGTTAATTAACTTCTCCCACTTTCAGAGTGATGTAATTCTCAATCTTTCCTCACTCTGTGATGCAAATGGCGGCGGCGTTTTTTGCCTCAGAGAGGAGAGAGACGTTACTGAAACTCCTGACTCTTCACCTGCCGGACAGAAGTCCCACCGTCATCAAAAAATGGTATCCAAACACCGGGCAGGCCTTTGTCGACGCCTTTCCTACGAAACAGAAAGGTTGTTACCGAAGTCACAGAGGTAATTGGGAAATCTGGTCTATCAAATCTAACGCAATGAAACACTTTATGAATGAAACATTGGCAGTGGTAAACTGGTGTTGATTTGAGGGCTGCCCATTTGGCTGGGAGTTGATTTCTTCCTCTACAGTTTATACTTTACTTCCCAGTTCACTCCAAGCCTATTCTAGGGTTAATACCTCACTACATCAACCCCCCTCCCCTTATCCCTCCTCCCCCTAATTGCTGTAAGTAGAGGAAAAGGATCTAAGCTAGTGTACTGGTGGTGTGACCTGTGATGTCGAAGCCCAGGTCGTTAGTTTGATGAAGTTCTGTTGAGGAGGAAGATTGTGAGACCTTGGCTTTGATTACTCTGGTATTGCATTAGAGACAAGCATCCCCATCTCTGTCTTATCTTTCTCGGTTTCTCCTTCTTCCTCTCCTCCCCCTCTTCACTACTCCCTTCCTCTCCTCGACTTCTCATCTCCCTCTCCTCCTCCCCCCTCTTCTCCCCTTAGCCGCACCTCTCTCCTCTCCTCCGTCTCCTCTCCCCCTCCTCCCCCTCTCCTCTTGCTTTCGGCACAAAATAAGATCCTGTATCCCTTTGAAGTGCCTGACAAGGGTTTCAAGCTTGTTTGAAAAAGAGAGCTACAGAAGCACTCTTTGAATCCGTAAATCAAGTGCCAAGCGGGGATACGTGGGCTGATCGCAACAGACGTGGAGGAGATGACACCCAGTGATGACTATTGAATTTAACAGATGTATTTGTCTCAGCTAAATTCTCCAGATGTGTGAAGGACGGTTGCGTTCTTGCGTTGCAGAATGACTCAAATGTGTATTTACACGAGACGTTGGGGAAATGTTTTTCTTTGATATTCCGCTCATGTAAATTCAGTCAATATGAAGATAAAACTATCTCTACTCGCACAAACATCCTAGCTGATGGAGCTTGAGAGAGAGGGAGAGAGAGAAAGATAGGGAGAGAGAGAGATAGGGAGAGAGAAGTAGAGAGGGAGAGATGGAGAGAGAAACACACACACAGTACCATTCTGTGTTTGATATGGACCCTGTAAAACTGCTCCTCTTAGCTACAAGTGGAGAGGTGGAGAGGTGGAGATGAATAGGTGGAGAGAGTGAGAGATGGAGTGGTGGTGAGGTGGAGGGCTGAAGAGGTAGATGATGGGTTGTGGGTGATGTGTAAGAAGTGTAGACAGCCCACACCAAAGCAGACAGCTCTCATCATGCCATCCATCTCTCTCCACTGACGAACAAACACACACACAAACAGCTCTAACACACACACAGCTGTAACACACACACACAACTCTACTGTAATCCTAACCCTCCCTTCCACAAACACACAAATCAGTGAAAGTCACGTCTCTCCATTCCCCTCACCAGCCTGTCAGCCTCCTCTCTCTCCCAGCTGAACACACAGATGCCTCAGCCTGAGATTCTGCCTCTGTCTCCTCCTCTACCTCATCCTCTGGCCTCATCCTCATCTCCTGGCCTCATCCTCATCCCCTGGCCTCATCCTCATCCCCTGGCCTCATCCTCATCTCCTGGCCTCATCCTCATCTCCTGGTCTCATCCTCATCTCCTGGCCTCATCCCCTGGCCTCATCCCCTGGCCTCATCCTCATCTCCTGGTCTCAGCCCCTGGCCTCAGCCCCTGGCCTCATCCCTTGGCCTCATCCTCATCTCCTGGTCTCAGCCCCTGGCCTCATCCTCATCCCCTGGCCTCATCCCCCGGCCTCATCCCCACCCCCTGGCCTCAGGATGAGCAGGCCAGGCCTCCTACAGACCCAGGCTGATGACCCATGAAGGCCAGTTCACACTGCCCAAACAAACACCAACAAACAACAGCCAACATTTGTTGGTTCTGTTGGATTGGTGTGATGTGCCTGTTGGCGTTTGTTGGGGCAGTGTGAAAATGATAGTAATATTTCCGAACTCTCTAAACCCAACAGCCAACAGTATAAAGTTTGGAGTGTTTGGTGTTTGTCGGACGTTATTCGTACAGCGTGAGCTGGCTGTAAATCATGTGATGATAGCCGGACCCTCAAACCTATCACAAAGCTGTCCTGTCTCGATGGCAACCATGCGCAGTCGAACCTTCCTGTGAAGACAACTCCCTAGTGTTTTACTGAGCTCGTATATCAACAAAAGTAGATTGTAAAACCGCTTAAGCTTGGCTTGCTCTTAAGTTTATGAATGAAATTAATAAGCAAAAACAAAAGGTGAATAAACAATCTGTTGGGTGCCCTTGAGAACAGGAGCAAGCTGATGGATATACAAGCCCTCTTAAAACCATAACGTACCTGTGGTAGGATGTGTTCACACACACACAGGGACAAACACACATATGCACATACACACACAGACAAGAAATTACAGCTTGCACCCTCACCGTGCACAAGACACACACTCACAGACACACACATGCAAGCAACACCAGCACACACAAGCACACACACAAACAGGCACACACACACACACTCTCAAACACTCTCACACACACGGAGGGTTAAGCAGTGTACACGGTGCCAGGCAGAGTTGTTGATCAGCGCGGTTCCTATGGGCGTAACAGATCAGTTTAGCGTTAATCAATGTCTCTCTGAGCTTCATTGGGCTGCTCAGTCACCAGCGTCCGCTTCCTGCCTTTGTGTCTCCGAACCTTTTAATCTAATTGGACATTAAACTCCTGTCATTATTCCTGCGGCTCCCAGCCTTATTTATGTCTCGCCGGCTTGCTTGTCTTTACCTTTTCATTACACCACGTCATTCTGCATCAGCTAACTCATTAGAGAGGATGAATCAAGTGGGGGAAAAAGGGGGCTTGGTGTGGCAGAGAAGTGTGATTTCATAAATCAGCGCGAGGGTGAGAGGGATGAGGGAACATCGTTCAACATTGTTTACTGGCTGTGAGGCACTTCGGGGTGAGGGCACTTTAATGAGAGAGACAATGGAGCCGCACTCAGGCAAACACCAGCGCTGCGTTTTGACGGGGAGGGAACACGTTCCAAACGCCCCGTTAGAACAGGCTCGCCCGGGAACGTTTGGAGCTGCCAGGGCCCCAGAAATGTGTCTGTTAGTGTGTGTGAGCATGGGTGTTTTGGCACGGCCATATGCGTGTGTGTGTGTGTGTGCTAGTCCATGTGTGTGTAGATGTGGGTGCTGTGTGTGTGTGTGTGGGTGTCTGTGTGCCAGACCATGTGTGTGTGATTATTGTCATTTTCCCTTCCATTTCACACAGAGTCTAAGTTGTCTCAGGGCACTGGTCTCATTCAGACCCAGCCTAAGAGTGTGGGGGCAGTGGAGGATAAGGGGCGGAGGTGGAGGAGGAGAGATGGAAGTGAAGGAGAGAGGGAGAGGGGGGAGGAGGGGAGGACGAGGACGGAGGTGAAGGGGGCGAGAGGAGGATGGGAGCGAGGGAGGGGAGGAGGGGTAGAACTAGAAGTGGGAGGAAGTTGGAGGACTGACGAAAGGAGGGTGACGAAAAGGAGGAGGAGGAGGAGGAAGAGGAGGAGGAGAAGAGGTGAGAGCTGGAGGGCTCCAGGATCCTGGGAGGATGTCCCCTCATCACTGCATGCGTGGCACCAGGGAGCCCTCCTTCATGGGTGTTTAAGCAAGCACTTTAAATGGAAATGGACTTGACACTTTAGGATATGTTATCATGGGGGTATTAAAATGCTGCTCACTTGCTCCATAATCTCCCTCTCTCTCTCTCTCTCTCTCTCTCTCTCTCTCTCTCTCTCTCTCTCTCTCTCTCTGCCCTCCACTCCCTCTCTCTCTCTCTCTCTGCCCTCCACTCCCTCTCTCTCTCCCTCTGTCTCTCTCTGTTTTTGTCACTCACTGCCCTCTCTTTCATCCCTACTGTGTTTGCTAATCTGCCAATCCTTAACAAAGCTGACATTTTCAGAGACAGGATATGTTTGTGTGCTTTTATCTGTTATGAAAAACATGTGGGATCTAACCTTGACAGGGGGTGTTAATGGTAGAATAGAATGTATGCGAGTCTCTAACACTTCCTTCTCCCGGAAGCATCCGCACTGTTGGCAGGTGTGAGCTGTCTTGGGGAGAGATCAACAGAGAGTTTACTATGCATGGCTGAGGTGAAAATCTAATCCCCCCAAAAAACAGGAAAATTCACAAATTAAAAGACTCTTCCTCAGAGGAAATTGTCTCTATCGAGTCAAGAAATTTCACCGCAATGGTTGTGATGATTACCAAACACATTAGCTTGATAGGTCTGGTCCTCTAGGCTGTTTCCTTGCCTGTCTGTTGGCCTGTCTGCATGTGTGTCTGCTTGTCTGTCCATCTGTGTATCTGTCTGTCTGCCTGTCTGTCTGCCTGCCTGTCTGTCTCTACCCTCTCCTGTGGTACTTCAGGGAGTTGGCCTCCCATTACCACAATTACAGCCTGTGCACATTTCATTAGCCTAACGTGTCTACAGCTTGGCTGCTGAACACTTCACCCAGCTGGTGCCCCTCTCCTCTCTTTCTCCCTGTCTCCTCTCACTCTCTCTCCCTGTCTCCTCTCACTCTCTCTCCCTCTCTTCTCCTCTCTTTCTCCCTGTCTCCTCTCACTCTCTCTCCCTGTCTCCTCTCACTCTCTCTCCCTGTCTCCTCTCACTCTCTCTCCCTCTCCTCTCCTCTCTTTCTCCCTGTCTCCTCTCACTCTTTCTCCCTGTCTCCTCTCACTCTCTCTCCCTCTCCTCTCCTCTCTTTCTCCCTGTCTCCTCTCACTCTCTCTCCCCTCATCTTTAATCATCTTTAAGAGAGAGAGAGAGACAGAGAAACAAAAAGAGACAGATGTAAGGGGGGGAGGGTAGAGAGAAACAGAGAGAGACAGAGAGAGAGAGAGACAGAGAAAGACAGACAGACAGAGAGAGATGAGACAGAGGGAGAGACATAGAGAGAGACAGAGAGAGACAGAGAGAGAGACAGAGACAGACAGACAGAAACAGAGAGAGAGAGAGAGAGCTAGAGGACGGTGAGGTTTGGGGACAGCACAGGGACTCTGAGACGAAACTGAGTGAAACTGAGAGTGACTGCGCTGCGTCCGTACACAGCCTTGCACCCGGGGCGTCCCTCCCTCCCCCCCTCCCTCCCGCCTGCCCCGGCCGAGGTGTGTGTTTGGCCCCTCGGAGGCTGCTGTGGCGGAGGTGTGTGTGGCTGGTTGGACAGCTCCTTTTTTTTGCGTAGCGCTGACAGCTTGTCATCTGTGCCGGGCTCGCCTGAGGCAGTCTGCTCCACATTACAGGGTTCAGAGGTCACGCCGGCAACATCATCAGCTTTCATACCCAGCTGGAAATCCCTCTCCCCCTTCTGGTCGGTGAAACACCACCTTGAAAACATCCTCCCGACATTAATGTGATAAAAAATATTTGTTATGAGGTGTGCTTACCTTGCTTGTGGGGTAGGAGTTAGCAAATATGTAAATACTGTGAGAAAAACAATCCTTAATAGTGTTGGAAATCTATGAATGCCACTGTGAAGGAAAAAAACAACACTGCAAATTAGCTCCTGGTCAGCCATTTTCTTCCCTCCTTCCACAAACCGAGACTGTCTCAGCTCACTGTGCTTTGTCAATCTCATACACTTTCCATGGGAAATTAATTCCATTATTAAACATGCCACACTTCAGAAATTTCAATTACTGGAGGCAGTGTGTGGAGGGGAGACAAACTAATGCCTGTCCTGGCTAATACATGAATATTGTATTAGGCCAGGAGAGCAATCACGTCATATAGCTGAAAAGTCAAGTGTCTGGAGGTCCATTTATAAAACATAACTTCTGGCCAGATGGTCACTGAAGACAACAGGTCCATTTACGCCATCTACTTATGCAGACGTGAAGAATGGAGATGTGTAAATATGGTTCAGCTAAAAAAATTAATAAATAGATACTGTAGTGTACCCTTGTCCAGGCTGGGTGAGCTGATGGGAACAGATATGACAGTGTCAAGCCTGAATTACATCCATGACACATTTATCTCATATGAAATGGAGCATTTCATGTTTGCGAGACAATGTTTCATTTGATCATCACCAAAAAAAAAACTAAAGATTCATTGGGATTTGAATCCCACTATCACACAATGAATGCAATTTCCTCTGAGGGCTGAAAATATATAAATAAATAAAAACGTCAAGGTTTCTCGAATGTCTTTTGGGAAATTGGAAACGTATATTCCCAGAGGATTGGAGTTGTGATGTTTTGCCCCCTTGGAGGACAAACACTTACCTCTGCTAATTTCAACAAACCTCCATTTCCCTCGTTTTCTGCAGACTTGAGCACTATTTCCAGTTGGCGTAAAATGTCCCCTGTCGCCACCGAGCCATGAGTCTGAGAGGAAAAAAGGTCAAAGCAATTTATATTTGACACGTGGAGTTTGATCGCTCTGTCATCGCCTCAGGGCCCAAATCTGCCTGCCTCTCTCTCTCTCTCTCTCTCTCTCTCTCTCTCTCTCTCTCTCTCTCTCTCTCTCTCTCTCTCTCCCCTCCCCTTCGACTCTCTCTCTCTCTCCTCCCTTTCTCTCTGTCTACCCCCTACCTCTCACCCCGCTCCCTCTCTCCCCTCCTCTCTCGATTTCTCACACATGAGGATGCATGTGCAAACAAACTTACTATCTCTGTCACACACATATGCACCCCCCCCCCCCCCCCCAACACACACACACACACACAGAAAGCTTCTTTACAGCACTTCCATCGGCATAGTCACAGAGACTGTTGGAATGTGACAGTGTGGGAGATGCTTTCATGACGTTCGGGAGCGACGCAGTGGTCCAGATCAGGTGCTGCGTGGTGAGAAACATGAGACCATCTCCCATCGTCTACAGACCCCCCCCCCCCCACCCCCCCCCCCCCCCTGCTAGGAGGGGATAGGAGGAGTGGAGGGGGGATGGGAAGAGGGTTGGAAAGTTGTGTGAGTGTGTCCGACTGAGGGAGAGGGGGGAGAGTAGGGGCAAGAGGGGGGGGAGTGGGAGAGAGTCGGGAGAGAGGGGGGAGGCTGGGGGGGGAGTGGGAGAGAGTCGGGAGAGAGGGGGGAGGCTGGGGGGGGGAGTGGGAGAGAGTCGGGAGAGAGGGGGGAGGCTGGGGGGTGACTGGGTAGCAGGGAGCTGCCTCCATGAATACTCAGCATGTCCATTCCACAGTGATTTATGATCAGGCAGGCTGAGTAGGGGGACAAACGACCTTCACACACACAACCATCAGAGGGAGATATCAGAGCCCAGCCGCCTCTGTATCACAGCCTCTGTATCACAGCCTCTGTATCACAGCCTCTTGTGCCCCTGGGACCCCCTGGGGTGTCTGTGTGTGTTCTCATTCCTGTGTGTGTGTGTTCTCATTCCTGTGTGTGTTCTCATTCCTGTGTGTGTGCGTGTTCTCATTCCTGTGTGTGTGTGTTCTCATTCCTGTGTGTGTGTGTTCTCATTCCTGTATGTGTTCTCATTCCTGTGTGTGTGCGTGTTCTCATTCCTGTGTGTGTTCTCATTCCTGTGTGTGCGTATTCCACGACAGTTACAAATGAGCTTTTCTCCTCAGCCAGCATAAAGCTAGGGTTAGTGAGGGGGCTTAGAAAAATTTGACTTCCCCATGAGGAGTCATAATCACAAGTTATAATCACTTACAGTACAAGTCCCATACACGTAATCACACTGTCTTGGCTGCTCAACCATCACTTAGAGCCGACTGGGCTGTCCATGACTCACACCTGATACATCCCGTACATCATTAAACATTTAGACGCAATCCATCAACACAACAATGGGAAATCATTTTGTCATTCCATTCCATCCCAAGGTCAATTATAAACCGTTTATTTAGACATTTTGAAAAAAAATTACTTTGTATTTGATGAGATTGTATGTGCGCTGACTGGTTGCGTGTGTGCTAACTGGTTGTGTGTGTGCTGACTGGTTTGATGTGTGTACTGCCTGCTACAGCAGAGTGTAGTGGGGCTGAACACTGGGCAATAGTCATCACAGTCGCTGTCTCACATGGATGCACGCCGTCACGTGACCTGATCGCAGCGTCCCCGCGTCTGACAGAGATCCATGGCTGTTTACATGCATTGCTGCTGCGTCTGTATAATTAGAGACCAAACGCTCATAACTTAGTCTAAATGCCGTTGCGCTCATGAGAATTAATAGCACACAGACAAGAAGATAATGGATACATTGGGTTTAATTGGACTCAACTGGACCACAGAACAATCCGAGGTCAGTGCTTGTAGTTGCTGCTATGGTGGGCTCAGAGGCTGCTGTACAGAAACAGAGGGATAAAGAAAGGGATTGAGAGAGACAGAAATAATAAAGACGTAATAGATTTTATATGAGAGAGGAAACAAGGGTTTGGATGTGTGTCTCTCTCTCTTTTCATCTTTCTGTCTTTTGTTCTCTCTCCTATCTCTTCTCCCTTTCGATGTGTGGTTGTGTGAAGGAGTACGCGTGCGCGCGTGCGTGTGTACAAGTGTGTGTGTGTGTGTGTATCGACTAGGCCAGACCGAGCAGGTTCCCTCTCTCTGCCAAGGGTCCTACTGCCAGCCTAGGTGGCTGTCTGTCTCATAAATCACTCAGACTCCATTATAGACCAGGGAAGACTCGTCCACCCAGGTAATACAAACTCTGGCAGTAACTCAATCTCCTTCCGCCGACACCTCCAGTATTTTTTAATCTTTGTAATAGCGTTGACTGGCAGAGAGAATCTGGCCGTCCCATTTGTCAGGCCGTTTAACTGGAGGCCCGCGACTCGCGGACCCACAGATCACGAACCCAATTAAAGCAGACAATTTGTGTTAAATTTACTAGGACGCCGCCGCCGCCACTATTGGCTCGCGGGCTCGTCAGTCGTCACCTTTATCACTTGAAGTGGTGCACCCTGGGACACGGTCACTCCTGTTATTGTTGAGGTGATTTATCAAGTTCCAGGGACCGGGCCCCTTGAACAGGCTGGAGACATCCCAGCCCAGGCCAGGCCACTCTGGGGAGCTCCATGAAGCGGGCCTCCTTATGAGCTCTCCTCCATCCTGCCGTCAGAGGGTGATGAGAGATACGTGAAGAGGACACGCTCATATGCTCCACAGGAAGGGGAGGGTCGGAATCTTTCCATGTGGACGAGGACGTGGAAGCAGCTAGACGTCGTCAAGGTTACCATCATCTGCTTGGTTTTCCATTTGTACCCTTTTTCAAGCTTTATTAGCGATCTTTAATTAAATTGGGTTCACTGTGGTGTCACTTCAGAACGAATTGCCAAGGATTCATCCTAACAGATCAGGCGAGCGAGCTGGCTTCAGTCAAGTATGATAGAACCCAGTTCTAGAATCTGGTAGAACCTGGCCCTGCATCCGTGAAGGTCCAATAGAACCCAGTTCTAGAATCTGGTAGAACCTGGCCCTGCATCAGTGAAGGTCCATTAGAACCCAGTTCTACAATCCAGAACCTCACTCTGCTTCAGTGAAGGTAAAACCCAAGTCTTCCTCAGACAGTCGTTGAACGCCGGTGAGCCGTAGAGATTGGGTCACCAGCCACTTGACTGCCAGTTATTTCTCACTCTGTGTTTTGGGGGACGGAATGAAACTAATCTAATCCTTTTCCACTGGCTCCTGCATAGTGGTGTTATTTAACACGTATTAAAACCGTGTCATGTCTGGGGAGGAGGTGACTGAGGCATTGTCCCATTTGGGAGCTGTCAGACTGACTGATTACTCCTGAGGCTCCCTGTGCTCCCTAGACTCAACCCACAACGCCAGATTCACTGCTAGAAATAACCACACAAGAAAAGTCTTATAATTAGGAATCATGGTTAGTTAGTGTTTGAGTCAGGGTTAGTTAGTGTTTGAGTCAGGGTTAGTTAGTGTTTGGTCAGGGTTAGTTAGTGTTTGAGTCAGGGTTAGTTAGTGTTTGAGTCAGGGTTAGTTAGTGTCTGAGTCAGGGTTAGTTAGTGTTTGAGTCAGGGTTAGTTAGTGTTTGAGTCAGGGTTAGTTAGTGTTTGAGTCAGGGTTAATTTGTGTTTGAGTCAGGGTTAGTTAGTGTCTGAGTCAGGGTTAGTTAGTGTTTGAGTCAGGGTTAGTTAGTGTTTGAGTCAGGTCAGTGGGATGTTGAGAGGGGATGTCAGGAGATTCTCGCCCAGCTGAAGACCCAGTAGCTGTTGAATAAGCCTCAGTAGGGCAAACCATAACAAGCTTTAACGTTACGCTACACAGTGTCACACATGCACACACTCTCAGACACCAACACACACACACACAAACCCCCACACACACACACAGTCTTTTATTCAAAGAAACGCTGACATACGAAGTCTTGTGAGTTGGTTGTGAGTCTCATCACCACATATCCGTGCTAACAGCTACATTCTCCCCCAGACAGACGCTCACAGACCTTTCTCTTCTGCCAATCTGTTCCAGGAACCGGAACATGTCTCCGATTGCTCTGCTTATTAATTTCCCGTTGACAACATTAATAGGGTGCAATGGTCCGTGTAGCTCTTCTGCTTCTCAGTGTCCCTGGGCCCTCCTCCTTCAAGTCGGCTCTTCACTCTCTGTCTCTCTCTCTCTCTCTCTCTCTCTCTCTCTCTCTCTCTCTCTCTCTCTCTCTCTGTCTCTCTCTCCACGCTTTCTTCTGTCTTTTCTCTGTTCTATTTGTCTGTTTCTTTATGTCTATCTTTCTCTTGCCTTTCCTCAGGAGGAGGGAGAGTGGTGTGTCGTTGTACGACCTGATCACGCTAGCGCTCATGGGACACAAACACACAGATGATCATCGTAACCGGTGCTGGCACCTGCCCCAAAAGGAGAAAAGGCGGCAGAACATCTTGGTTTCCTGTCGGGGGATCATCCACGGTGGTACAGTGTGGCACAGTGTTATGTGTGATAACGCTTACCTTTAGCAAAGACTTGTATCCAAGCAGCGCACAGTAGAGGGACGGATTTGAACCTGCTGTTGAGATCTCTATCCACTGTTCCCGCCCCTGTTTGGCAGCACAGCCTGGCAATTAATGAGATGAGTGTCCAGTGCACAACACCTAAAGGTCACACAGAGGTCAGATGACAGTCTGTTACTTAGCTACCTGACAGTGTCCAGACCCATAGTCTCTGCAGACGATAGAACAATTATTAATACGGTTGCATGGCAACAATGAGCGGTTGTCCAGGGGATGGCATGATTGGATTGTAATAAATGGTCTCAGGAGAAGAAGATAAATGAGCACATTCATTCACCAGGAGTGGTGAATCTTGGTTTTCGGTGTATTCGTATGTGGACATGCATCAGTGTCTTGATATCAGTATCATTATCTTGGGAATATTATTTAGTAGATATTATACCAAACCTGGGCTGTCCACGTCGTGGAAACCTAACATGACAATCTGTGTGTATATTGTAAAATATACTGAATCAAACAAGGATTCTGAAAAGAATGCGAAGATAATTTAAATGACAAAAAATGAAATCAAATGAGGAATAAGATGTGTAATAGAAATATTAAGATACTGCAGGGTGTGATGAATTGACAGTTTCCTTTTCTTGGTTAAAGGTATGAATGCACCTGAAAATAGTTAGGCTCAGTAGTATAACCTCAGTAGTATAACCTCAGTAGTAGAACCTCAGTCGCAGAACCTCATTAGTAGAACCTCATTAGTAGAACCTCAGTAGTAGAACCTCAGTAATAGAACCTCAGTCGCAAAACCTCATCAGTAGAACCTCGGTCGTAGAACCTCATTCTGCACCAAGGTGGCATGAAGGGCTTCACATGCAGGGAAGACAATGTAGAAGGCAACGAAAGCTGCCAAGCACACAGACTTAATCACAGGCCCTTCTCAGCAGCCACCCAGTCACTCTGCAGAGCCTTGTACCCTTACAGCGAGCTGTCAGAGGATTCAGCACACATGCATTCACACTCACGTCAGGAAAATAAAGAGATAAAATGTCAGGTGTTATTTACTGAGACGCACACACAGCTACACAGGCACTTAATACAAGTGAAAAGATAATATGTAAGGTGCACACACACACATTGATAATGCTCACACACACACACACAGACTGAGGCAGTGCATTAACAGGGAGACCCATCTGGTAGCTTTGCTGGTGCAGCACTCAGTGGACCCTGATTTCATTATCTCAGCGTGTTCTCCGTGACCCGGAGAAAAGTGACATCTGATTTACCTCAAGATCAATTTGTATGTAAATCAGTGGAGAAACTGCGGGGCGATGGAGGGGCGGCGCAACAAAAGCTGTTTTCAAGTCCGGGGGCGGGTGTGAGGGCCTGCCTTAGTCCCCCACAGAGGGTCTAATGGAGCTGATTTAGGTAATGGGACCCCTTGGGCCTGGGGGGGCCTGGGGTGGCCTGGGGGGGAGAGTGGCCCTTTGATGCCCCCCCCCCCCCCCCCCTGCCGCACGCACAAAATATTATTTTACACCTAACTGCACCCCTATAATGCAAATGTCAAGAGTCACTCCCACTTGCGCGATTTTCCATTTACAGATTTCTGGCTGTTTCGTATTAAAAAGCCATCACTGGGCAGCCTCACAAAGCGCTCTCCGACGAGGCAGCGGTCCGCGACGCGCCCGGCGCTCCCCCAGCTAAAGCCCGTCTCTTTGTTTAAGCGGAGCGCGGACGACAAAACGAAACCTGCCGTGATAGAGCACGGTGTGTCTTTGATGAAGTTGCTATCTCCGGTGACACGGTGTTGTGCGGTGGCACCGTCACAGAGACGCCTCCCTCCCCCGCCTCTCCCAGTCTGCTCCGACTCCCTCCGCCACCACAACAGAGCGTCAACGGGGCTGTAAAACAGGCAGCCGGAGAGGTGACCTTTAATCTGGTCATGATGAATGGATGCTCTGGCACACTGATATTTTGGGCCAATTTCCTCCTCTTTGATGGGAGGTCGAGGAAGATTCCTCCCAGAACACTAATGGAGCTCACAGGAAGTTTACATCTACAGCTACTGATCTTAGATGTGTCATCCATAAGGGGGAGGGAGCAGAGGAGAGAGAGAGAGAGAGAGAGAGAGAGGGAGACTCGCTGTTAGAGACTCGCATACATTCTATTCTACCATTAACACCCCCTGTCAAGGTTAGATCCCACATGTTTTTCATAACAGACAAAAGCACACAAACATATTCTGTCTCTGAAAATGTCAGCTTTGTTAAGGATTGGCAGATTAGCAAACACAGTAGGGATGAAAGAGAGGGCAGTGAGTGACAAAAACAGAGAGAGACAGAGGGAGAGAGAGAGGGAGTGGAGGGCAGAGAGAGAGAGAGAGGGAGTGGAGGGCAGAGAGAGAGAGAGAGAGAGAGAGAGAGAGAGGGAGAGGGAGGGGGAGGGGGAGGGGGAGGGGGAGGGGGAGGGGGAGGGGGAGGGGGAGGGGGAGAGGGGGGGAGGGGGAGGGGGAGGGGGAGGGGGAGGGGGAGGGGGAGGGGGAGGGGGAGGGGGAGAGGGAGAGGGAGAGGGAGAGGGAGAGGGGATAATGAGGGAGAGAGAGGGGGGGGGTTGAGAGACAAAGAGAGAGGGGGGGAGAGACAGAGAGAGAGAAGATAGAGAGAGAAGAGAGAGAGAGAGAGAGAGCACTACACAGCTCTTTACCTAGGCTGTAGTGTTGTGCACTTAAAACACAGTGCGGTATATTTAGCCAGAGAGACTTGAGCCAGAGAGGAGTAAGTGCTTGTATGTTGTCCCCAATAGACAAAGTTCCTGTCAGAAGATGCAGAATTAGATGGCTACTCTATTACAGCTGGGGCCACAGTGGGTTGCATAGATTAATATGAAATCTGTTGCTTAAAGCAGTACGCATCGCTAAAAACGCTCTTGATTTGATTTGTGTCGAGCTAACATTTGTTTTAAGTGGGCCGAGACAGTGTCTTGGGGGGGGGGGAGGGGGGGGAGGGAGGGAGGGGGGGAGGGAGGGAGGGGGGGGAGGGAGGGGGGGAGGGGGGGAGGGAGGGGGGGGAGGGGGGGAGGGAGGGGGGGAGGGAGGGGGGGGGGGGGAGGGAGGGAGGGGGGCACCTAGATAGAGGGGAGGGGTCACGAACCCTTGTTAGTGCTAGTCATTGACAGCTACAGTGACCTTGACAACTGATGACTTTAGACATGTGACAGTTCATCAATATCCACGTTGCTCAACTTTGTCTCTTGAATCAATATCGTGGGTCCCACAGGGTTCACAAATGAGAAGCCTTGCCAGGGTAGGAAATGAAATCCAATCATTTTTATCTCGCACTGAAATTATACATTTTGATTCCAAATCATTTCAAAATTGTTAAAACACATCTGGGAATAGACGCGGGGTACATTTGGCTGAAACGTCAACATGAAACCGGGACCCAAAATCTCCTGACACAGACTCACAAACCATTCGCGCACCACTAAACCTCGTCCATTAACCACATTAAAAGTTGTTATATTCTATCTGCAAAACAAAAACTGACTAACCAGCCAATCACAGGATGATGCCAATCCAAATGACACTGGAATAAAAAAGCTCTTTGTGTTATTGGTGGGTATATCATCACTGACTGATGTCAGCAGTGAACATGACAATGGCTTCATTACTCTCAAAATGGCCCCCGTTTCTAAGTGTATTAACCTCCCGTCATGGCCTGTAAGAGGGCTCTATGTCGCTCTGTGATGCTCTGTGATTCACTATGATGCTCTGAGATGCTCCCCCACAGCCTTCCAGACCACATAAACCATCACATGCACATTACAGTAAATGACTCATGCAATACGATTGGGTTAATGGCAACTATCTAAACTTTTCAGCAAAATGAGATGCATCCCTTTGGCTGTTTAGTGTTATTACATGGTCTAATCCATTAGGGAGCGTGGTGAGGAAGCACATATGGAAAACATCGCTTCTGTTTGATGGAGTACAAACACACAGGGCAATTAGAATAGCTGGCTGGTCGTACTATAACACACACACACACACATACGCAGGCCAAACAAACACACGCAGGCCAAACAAACACACACAGCCAACACTCACACACACACAGACCAAACACAGACACAGGCCACACACACACAAAGGTTCAGACAAGCACACACAGTCCAACACACAAACACACACACACGGACCAAACACAGACACAGGCCACACACACACAAAGGTTCAGACAAGCACACACAGTCCAACACACAAACACACACACACAGACCAAACATATCGAGGCCAAACCAGCTCCATTCTAAATCTGAAAGACAAGCAGTCAGCTCCGGCGCTGACGCGTACCGTGTTTGACAGAAGGGCGTTTACACATTTTAAAAGAGTGGAAAACTAGGTAGGGAATAGGGCCGGGGTCCAGTTGACTGCATCCAATTTCCTTCTATCTGTGACTTTCTACACCCTTTCCTTCAGTTTGGGTTCCACCAGGGCAATGAGGACTGGGCAATGGGCCGTTAGGAGCGCATCAAACCCTTCCAGCACTACAGTTGTGTTCACCACGGAAGGAAACCATGAAGGTAGTTCACGCTCTGTGTGACATAATGACAGCATGATTCTGTTCAGATATAAGTGTCCTGCTGAATAGGTCCATTACACAAATTCTTCTAACGTAACAAATTCAGACACAATTGTGTCTCTGCACAATCCATGGAAATTATTTCACACACTCTAACTGGAAGTGTCTGTAGGTACTCTGAACCATGCCCTCTTCAAACCATTAGCGTTCCTTATGTCCCGTCCCCTCTCCTCAAGTCCTCTCCACCTCTATCTATCTCAGCAGACCGGAGGAGTGGAGATGCCTGGCTTCACTTTAGCATCGTCCATAAACGACTCCATTAAGATCTCCATAAAGACACAAATAGTGACATAGGGTATCCAGCTGCTTTTTCTCTCAAAGACGGAGCAACCAGCTAGAGAAAGAGAGACCAGCTAGAGAAACCAACTGGAGAGACCTGCTAGAGACAAAGAGACCTGCTAGAGAGACCAACTAGATATGACCAGCTACAGATGCAGAGACCTGCTAGAGACAGACATCACCGTGGAGTCTGTCACCAGGTGCAGCTGTAGACAAACTCCAACTCCCAGGATGCACTTCAGACCAAGCTGCTGCTTCCAGGAAGCAGAGATGACAGTAACCTCAGTTATATTTCCTCTCAGGTCTCATCTCAGAGAGAGAACAGACATACGGGAGCCCAGATTAGATTAAAATGTAGTCCTATTCATTCGAAACCAAGAAAGCTTCTCGAGATCCATGGCAACAATCAGCAAATGATATTTTCTGGAGGAGAGGGTTACGGAGTAAGCAAACCCAGTTAGCCAGACATAAACAAACATGGGGACCTGACTGATTAAATGGCTTTTCCTTTATAAGGAGCAATGTAGGCTTGCAACAACAAATAAGCAATTTACTTTACTGGTTTAATCTCAGGATAGTAGGATAAATGGCTGGGGTGGTTTCGATAAAACGGGACATGTCTTTTTATGAAAGAGAGCAAAAAGAGGGGTGGTGTGTGTGTGCGTCTGTGTGCGTCTGTGTGTATGTGTCAGTGTGTGTGTGTCTGTGTGTGTCTGTGTGTATGTGTCAGTGTGTGTGTGTCTGTGTGTGTGTGTGTGTGTGTCTGTGTGGGTGTGTCTGTGTGTCTCTTCATGTGTCTGTGTGTGTGTCAGTGTGTGTGTGTCTGTATGTGTGTGTCTGTGTGTGTGTGTGTGTCAGTGTGTATGTGTCAGTGTGTGTGTGTCTGTGTGTGTCTGTGTCTGTGTGGGTGTGTGTGTGTCTGTGTGTATGTGTCAGTGTGTGTGTGTCTGTGTGTGTGTTTCTGTGTGGGTGTGTCTGTGTGTCTCTTCATGTGTCTGTGTGTGTGTGTCAGTGTGTGTGTGTCTGTATGTGTGTGTCTGTGTGTGTGTGTCTGTGTGTGTAAGGGTTAGAGGTGGGATCGAGTAGCTTGCGGTTTAAAGATCAGAAAAAGAGACTTTCACTTCTTCACAACCAAACAGAATCTCCCGAGAACAAACAGACAGTAGGACAAAGGAACAGGAACACAAAAGAGCCGGTGTGTATTTGAGGTCGTCCACTCTCCAAAGGGTGAATCCCTCAACACTTTTGACAAGCACCGCTGTGGGGGGTAGCTAATGTTATGGCAAGGGACTCCACTTAAGCAGACTGGCTCATCATTTCTTTTCTCCCCAAACTGAGTGATCTAATTATTGCATGTTAAATGGGCATCTGGTAAATGGCGCGTATAATGATGCGCTTCCACTGAATTAAGTGCCTGCCTGTCCTGCTTCGGGGGCTAACATACAAATTGGCCCTCTCCTGCTCTCCTCCTCCTGTCCCCTCCTCCTCGCATCCCTCCTCTCCTCCATCCTTCATCTGGGTTCCGGGGCAGTGTGTCCCCCCTCCCCCCTCCAGACACGCCTGCCCTGCCCTGGGTTCTCTCAGAATTAATGAAGCTTCGCCGACTAGAGTTCTGGTCCGCGACCCACCGCGGTCGGGGGGCGCGGGGAGAAAACGGTTGCGACCATCCCCAGTCTAAATCAAGCTAATCGAGTGCGGAGGAGAATTAAACTGTTATTCAGTGAGTGGATGGAACATCTCAAGCTTGTTGTGTTCCATTTTTTAAACGCTGTATAAATGTTTACTTACAATACATGACTAATAACAGCGTTTTGATGTTACTGATTGGGTACAAAGTGTTTTGGGTGCTTCACTCAAGTTTTTCTTTTCATGTTGTTTACTGCAGGGGAAGCTTTCAAAATGTCATACGCTCTCAACCAAAGTACTTCAAAACCACCCATCTTATATAACTTTGGTTATTTTTCGATTCATTTCCATGTCTTCATGTGGGTGTGTGCGGCGGCCTTGCGCGTCTCTCCTGAGTAGAGACCACCATCGCCGCGGTGCGGAGGCGGATCCGCTGCGCTGACCTTTACTGACACGGATCAACGTGTCTTTAACCTTTAAGAGTTGTGAATCCACGCTCATCCTTCGACACGAGGGCAGGGGATGAGGGCTGAAGGATTTTTCTTCTTACATAAAACAACGTGAGTGGTCTTAAAGGTGGAGGATGATGAGGTAGAAGAGAGGTTTAGATGTTAATGATATAATTTCTTACATTACTTTTGGTGTCAGCGCCAGCTGCCACCTTCTAGAAGGATGACAGGATAACAGTGGTTCGTTAAGATCAGTGTGGTCATTGTCCTCATAATAACGACAATTTACAGTCAAATCTATAGTGTATCTCTGTGTAACTCACCAATATAAATGTGACATCAGCACATGGCATTTCAGATCAAGAGAGCGTAGGGATCCCCATCCAGACGTCGCTTTAGATAAACGCGTCTGCTGCTTCAACGCACCGTTATGATTTTTTCCAGTGAATTCATCTTAAAATGAGGTTACTGGGGCTAGGACAGCTATGGCCACCAGGGGCAGCGGAGGACAAACAGTGGATGTTTCTCTGGTGTTGAAGAGGCATGGACACACAAACAGCTCGACTGAACATCGGTAAGCCACAGGGAGCAGTGAAGCAGATTGTTTTCGCTCTGGACCACTGGGGTGAAGGCTTGTCATTGTTTTACTCCACATGACTGCAATCACTGCAACACGTAGAGCACTGGTGATAGATTAGACTGACAGGCTGATTTCAATACATCTTGGAGTCCTATGCATCATGTTCTTTATATTATTGTAGATGATTAGTTGGGTGTAGAGGCACCCATGGTTCTAAATGTCTCCACTGCCCCTTTCTCCTCCTCTCCCCCCTTCCATTCTCCCTTCCTCCTCTCTACTCAGAATCTCTCCTCTCCAAGCTCCAGCCTCTCCCCC
This sequence comes from Hypomesus transpacificus, assembly GCF_021917145.1. Taxonomy (NCBI): domain Eukaryota; kingdom Metazoa; phylum Chordata; class Actinopteri; order Osmeriformes; family Osmeridae; genus Hypomesus; species Hypomesus transpacificus. Next base: position 13,654,400 of record NC_061081.1, on the reverse strand, counting down.
TCCTTTCTTCCTCTCCTCTCCCAACTTCTCCTTCCTCCCTCCTCTCCCTTTCCTCTCCTAACTTCTCCCTCCTCTCCTCCCTCCTCTCCCTTTCCTCTCCTCCCTCCTCTCCTAACCTCTCCTGTACACCCTCCTCTCCTCTCCCCTCATCCATCCTACCTACCTCCTCTCTACTCGTAACCTCTCCTCATCTCCTCTCCTCTCCCCAGCTCCTCAGAGCGGGCCCAGACCACCTGACCTTGGGCTGCCTGACTGACGGGGGACGAGGAAGACAAGCGCTTATGCTTATTGTCCCATTAACAGACACATCAATCAGTCACGAGTCAGACACTCGAATTAGATATCATTAACTCTGACAAGATGAAGAGGATAAAGAGGTGTGCGTGAGCGAGTGTGACTGAGTGTGAGAGAGAAAGAGGGAGAGAGACAGAGTGTGTGTGAGGATGAGTGTATGACAGAGAAAGCCAAGTGACACAAGACAAAAGGCCTCGTCTCAAAGAGGACACATGACCAAACCCCCAGCTTGGTGGTTATCGTGTCGGGTCCGAACACGAGCGCACGTTCACGCTGAGCGCTCCCCCTCGCGGTCTCTCTCTCCAGCAGCTCCCTCTGAGGAGACGGAGAGAGAGAGAAAGAGAGACCAACCAGCCGGTCTAATTATTGAACAAAAGCGAAAGAGCTTGGCTGGTAAGACGGTTTCTTTCCCTGACTGTGGAGCCTGGAAGCTACTGGGAAGCTACTGGGAGCGGCAGACTGGGTCTGTCCACTCCACTGCCTCTGCATGTGGAGGACAGCTGACACACGCTGACTCGGGGACAGGCACGTCGAGGGTCCGCCATCAGAGAGACGGCTGAGGAGTTCCAGAAACCTGCTAGTCCTCACTGGACACCTCACCTGCTCCTCTAACACAGAGCCAAGTTTCCTCCCGGTGTACGCACTCTCACACACACTCACGCTAACACACACACTCACGCTCACACACACACTAACTCGTTTTTTTCTATCCAAGTGGGGCCTGACCGCTCTTGCACACCCACACACATACAGACGCTAGAGCGCACACACACAAACACACCCACTTTCACAAATACACACTAACTGGATGTAAACTAGCACACATGCGCACAAACACACACCCTCTCTCTCTCTCTCTCTCTCTCTCTCTCTCTCTCTCTCTCTCTCTCTCTCTCTCTCTCTCTCTCTCTCTCTCTCTCTCTCTCTCTCTCATACAAACCCACACACACATCAGATGTAAACCAAATCCATCACTGACTGTCCATGATCTGGGTCACGGTCCTCTTCCTGGAGTGTGTGTCCTGACCACATGTTCTGACCACACGTCCTGACCATGTCTGGGGACCTGGCGTGGGGACTGGCAGGGTGCGTGGAGAAGACTATGGAGCCTCGCTGGAGCGCTTTGGAAGACAGCCTGGCTGACAGCTTGTGTTGGTTGGTCCTGCATGTCTGCCACCCTGCCTTAAGCACTGCAGATGCCACCCCCACCAGTGGGTACGGAAATCGCGGGATGGACATGGACTCTTGACTGGCACCAGAGCTTAGTCGCTTGGCAGAAATAAAGAGGAGCGACCATACGCTCCCAGCTCTTGTCTGGTTTGAGGAGCTTAGTGTGGATGTCAGTGCAGATGTGGCGTGCAGAGTTGGGTTGTGGCTCGATCTGTTCCCGAGGGGCTGAGAGACACGGGAGGCAGAGAGGTAGAGAACTGGCAGATACAGAGGCAGAGAAGAAGAGAGGTAGAGAGGTAGAGGCTGAAAAGTAGAGATGCAGAAAGGTAGAGAGGTAAAGAGGCAGAGAGGTAGAGGCTGAAAAGTAGAGATGCAGAGAGGTAGAGAGGCAGAGAGGTAGAGGCTGAAAAGTAGAGATGCAGAGAGGTAGAGAGGTAAAGAGGCAGAGAGGAGAGGCAGAGAGGTAGAGAGGCAGAGAGGTAGAGAGGCAGAGAGGCAGAGAGGTAGAGAGGCAGAGCGCTAGAGAGGTGGACAGGCAGAGAGGCAGAGAGGCAGAGCGCTAGAGAGGTGGACAGGCAGAGAGGCAGAGAGGCAGAGCGCTAGAGAGGTGGACAGGCAGAGAGGCAGAGAGGCAGAGCAAACACAGATGAAGGTCATGGAGGTTTACAGCATGCTTAACGCTACGGCACCAAACAAACAAACATGTCCAACACGGATTCATGTCCTCCCTCCCTCCTCTCTCCCTCTCTCTCTCTCCCCTCCATCTCTCTTTGTCCCTCCTTTGTCCCTCCTTCCTCCCTCTCTCTTTCTCTCTCCCCTCCCTCTCTCTCTCTCTCTCTCTCTCTCTCTCTCTCTCTCTCTCTCTATCTCTCTCTCTCTCTCTCACCAGGGAGTCTGTGTGGGCGGCTGGTTGGGCCGGTAGCGTCAAGGTCACCTTTCACGGCTTCCCTAGGTCCTACCTGCACTCCACCGCCCAACAGGAAATCCATCACCTGGCGTCGCCATGGTAATAGACTCATTTTTTCTGGCGGCTGGTTGTCAGGGCGATCCACGAGGGACTCAGGTGTGGTTCCCGTGCGGTGAATAATTGACCCTGTGCCAGAGGGAACGAGGAGGTCATCGACTGCAATGACAAAAAGGACATCTCTGTGCTCCACGCCACCCTGCACACACTACACTAAGAGTAGGGGGTCAAGATGAGAGGGGAGAGAGGAAGAGACGGAGAGAGGAAGAGAGATAGAGAGGAAGAGAGATAGAGATAGAAGAGAGCGAGAGGAAGAGAGAGCGAGTGAGAGAGACAGTCAAACCTGCCAGGTGTCTACCAATTACACCACCCTGGACATTAGATAAACCTACTGTCTCTATCTCAAATTGATGAGATGGAGAAAGAGAGAGAGAGGTAGACAGAAAGAGTAGGAGGGAGAGAGAGAGGTGCTGTAGATAGAGAGGTAGACAGAGAGCTACAGAAAGAGAGGTAGAAAGGGAAAGGTAAAGAGAGATTGAGAAGGGAGAGGTGGATAGAGAGAGAGAGAGACCACAGAGAGAGAGACAGAGAGACCACAGAGAGAGAGAAAGACCACAGAGAGAGAGAGAGAGAGAGAGAGGGAGAGAGAGGAAATTAGAGGGAGACAGTCAGGGGGCATGGAAGAGACAGTTTTATTTGGCATCAAGACTGTGGTAGTGAGAGAGAACCTTGACTGGGTAATACCATTGACTTGGGAGGAGAGATCAGACGGTTGGTTTGCATACTGTTTTTCTTTCAAACTAGACCCTGAAATGTTCTTTCACAGCGAGACCCAGAGAGAACGATAAGGACCCTTCAAAGACTGCGCTTGGTTTAGCATGTCAATCACATCCGTGTGAGAGAAAATACTATTTTGGTTTGAAAATACTAAATATAGCTCTGTATGACTCAACTCAATCATTCTCCCTCTCCTTCCCTTTTTACCTCTCACTCAATACAACATCACTCACTCAGGGGCACATAATAAGTTGACCCATCTTACTAATGTTAACAAAACTAAAATCACCAACCTTAACATCCCCTTTAAGGACCCTTCTCAAGGCAAAACCTAAATGTAGCAATAAAAATAATATTAAACACGCTGTTATTTTTATTTTACATCAGATTGTTAATGAAATAAAATGTTGATAAAGAAATTGGACAAAGACGGTGTTTAACCTGCAGTAATATTATTATTATATATTTGGTTTTCCCTCAGTAACTTTGCGGAAAAAATGCAGTGTTTAACGTTTTAATAAGATGTTTATTAAGATGATTATTATTATATATTTGGTTTCCCCCAGAAGGTTCTGGTAATGTTCCTCAGTGCGGGTGAGGTGGGCGGGTCCGGCCGTGTCGCTCACCACGGGGCACGGGGTCCCTGCTTCTACACGTGTACCCAAGCTCCGAGCGCTGGCACGCGCCAGCGGACGGCAGTTGACTTGGCACGTAGCCGTCGAGTGCTTGCCAGGGCCACGGCGTTCTCCTTCTGTTCATCCTGACACACTGTACAGCGCCGCGCGTGGTGCCTTACTGCCTCGCGGAAGCGCGCTACAGTTTTTGTTTTGTAATATTGACAATAATGTGTTCGCATAACAGACGCTTTTGTCCAATGCGACTTGCAGGAGGGGGATTTCAACCTGCAATCTCTTGATTAGTAGACGGCAGGCAAATGCTTTACCACTGAACTATACCCATCACCAGTTATGAACCTTTCTTGTACTGAACATGTGCAGAGATTAATATGAAATCTGAGTGTTTGACAGAGAACAGCCAACCAAACCAAACCCAAGTTTATCCCTGCTTCTGTCTGGAAGTCAAAGTACACATCTCATCTGTTTGGAAGTTTACTTCAGTTGAGTAGATAATTACTCTTACGTGTAAATACAACCCATTAAAATGTTCCTACGAACCACACCACCACATTAACAACCACATTTCGATGATGAGTCAAGCCTTTAAATTGTCCTAGTTGATTTAATCCAAAAGTGGGTGTAATTAAACCAGATTGCCGTACGACTCAGAGAGCGGTGGGAAGTATAATCGTTTTCAGAAAAAACGAAAAGAAAATCTCTCCAGTTAATCCGCAACAAGCGACTGTGCTCTGCTCGTCAACGTGAAACAGCACCCAACCCTTACGTGGTACGGCTTTCGTTAAACCGAGTAATAAGGATGGGTATAGCTCAGTGGGTGGAGTATTTCCTGGGGGATCAAGAGGTCCCAGGTTCATCTCCTCTCTCTGTAAGGGGCAGGGGATGACAGCATCTGCCACGTAAATCAAACTCATGTAAACTAAGGTGTGTAATTCTGCTGTCATTAAAACGATTACTGACTTAATGTTGTTCTGTTCCAGACAAGCCGACATGCTGCCTAGGTACCAGACACAGCCAGGAGACCCTCTTGTTGTTCAGTAACAAACCCGCCTGGACTTAAAGTCTTACAGGGAATCAGGTGCAGGAGGGATGGGTAATGGGGGGGGTTTAGACGATAATCGTGGAGGCTCAGATTGGCTGTGGAGCCTGTGTGTGTGTGTGTGTTTGAGAGAGTGAGAGTGGGTGTGTGACAGAGTGAGTGTGTGAGTGTGAGTGTAGGCTGTGTAGTTTAGAGAGGGCTGAGGCCCAGGCCTCTCACAGATGCCCTGGAGTGTGTGTGTGTGTGTGAGTGTGTGAGTGTGTGTGTGTGTATGCGCATGTTGGGGGAGGTGGGCTAGAGGCAGACATCCTTCATCACTACACCTTTTACCGTACTTAATGTTGGATGTTCTGTTGGATGTTCTGTTGGATGTTCTGTATGTCTGTTGGGGGACAGAAGTGTCATGTGACCAGCTCCACTTCCTGGTTGGGCTCCTGGCTGGCAGCATAGATACCAATCCTTAGCAGACAAAGAGTAAAGTCAAATCTTATTTATATGTTTAAGATCTTAATACAATTTTTATTTGCATTTAACCTTTCTGACACAATTGGAAGTGTACTTAAAATAAGATACAAGTTTTCTTCCAGAAAGACCACACGCGGGTGTGTGTGAGCTGTCAAGTGTACCATGCGTGTGTGTGTGTGAGCTGAGGAGTGTACCATGCGTGTGTGTGTGTGTGTGAGCTGAGGAGTGTACCGTGTGTGTGTCTCCACTGCTCCACAGAGACAACAGCTTGCAGCAGCCACACTGAACACACTGAAGTTTAGAGCTGGCTGGAGCTCCCAGCCTCCCAGTCACACAGAGACTGAGATCCACTGGAAGACTGGAGACTGGGCTGTCTGCTCTGCTCTCTCATTTCTTCTCCTCTCCTTTCCTCTCTTCTGCATCTAACCTCACCTCACCCCTCCCTTCACTTCATCTAAATTCACCTCACCTCACCCCGCCCCTCTCCTCTCTTCATCTAACCTCACCCCTCCCCCTCCTCTACTCCCCTCCCCTCCTCTCTCTGGACCATGGATCCAGGCTGCAGCTTTATCAGGTTTGGCCACAAAGCCGATTAGTGGCTTCCACTCCCAGTCTGGTGGAGCCGAGTGGGCCTCTCTGCCTCGGCCTGCCTCTCTGAGGAAGGCTCTCACTGCCTCCGCTGGTCTGTGAAGGAATGAGGATGACAGCAAAGACAGAGAGAGAGACAGAGTGAGAGAACGACAGAGAGACAGAGAGGCGGAGGAGATCAGCAAAGGAGTCAGACCATCCCGGTTGAGGGGGGTTGTGGATGGATGGAAGCCTTTCCTGCAGCCTGTCTGCTTGTTTTTTCTAGAACTTTCTGGCCGACGCCTGGACACACGGAGGCCTGAGGGAAGCGTGTCTGTGGTTATCTCTCCGCCTCACAACTCCTCCTCTTCCTATCTCCTCCTCCTCTTCCTCATTCGCCCTCTCACAATTCTCTGTTCCTCCTCCTCCAGTCCTTTCCCTGTAATCCTCCTGTTCCACCTCCTCCCCCTCTTCTTCGTCATCTCTCCTCTTCCACCTCCTCCCCCTCCTCTTCCTCATCTCTCCTCTTCCTCCTGATCCACCCTGTTCATGTCTCATTAAAACATAGAACCGTGGAACACCATCTCACCTTCTAGAACTTCCAGAATGTTCCAAAATGGAGCTGGACTTGCTTCCTTGCCCCCGGCTATCAGCCGTTGTGTATCTCTTTCACGCTTACATTCCCCCTACACGGCACCCCCCCCCCCTCCCCCCCCGTCATCGTCGTGGTTGCTTGGAGATGCAACTAAACTCCATCTCAGTTTTTTATTTAGGCTGTAAACAAAGCCAGTCATGCAGCCTGGCGGTAGAGACAAGAACTTGTAACGGTACAACCTTATCTCAGCGTGTGCATGTGTACGGGTCTGAGGTGTCTATGTGTGCGAAAGTGTGTGCACGCGTGCGAGTGTATGTGTGTGTTCGGCTTGTGTGTACATCTCTGAGATGTCTGTGTGTGCGTGAGTGTGTGTTTGCATGTTTGAGGTGTCTAGGTGTGTGTGTGTGCATGTCTGAGGTGTCTAGGTGTGTGTGTGTGTGTGCATGTCGGAGGTGTCTAGGTGTGTGTGTGTGTGTGTGCATTTCTTAGGTGTCTAGGTGTGTGTGTCACACAGCCTCTTCTCTGCATGGCTCGTTCAGTCACAACGAGCGACAACAACAGCTGCGGCTCACCGCTCCCTGTGCAGAAGCTTCGCCCAAGCAACGCAATCAAATCCTGCTGCTCTGGGATCGTGTTGTCTTGTCTGGTGCCGCTCCGGAGCATAACAAATATACCTGCAGACAGCAGAAGGCACATTTCACTCTCCTGCCACATTCCAATTGATTACATCTATGATCGTAATATCTGCAGGTGGTCTGAGGTGATTTCAGACAGTATATTTGCAGGTAGTTACTGTACATTGAATATCTTTAGTTCTGGTCCTCTTGAAAGTTTCTGAGTGGCCTATCTAAACCTAAAATAAATCTGTCCCAATCATATATCAACTATTATTCTTATCAATAAGATGTATATATGATAAACATAGAACTGAATAACAATAAAGTAGAATTAACCAAACAACCCAAAATAACCTAAGCCTTGCTGTAGATGAAATAAACTCTAGTGACTATTGCTTGTTGAAGGTAGGTGAGTTTGTCCCGAGGTTGGAGCCTGGAACATGAGCCCTGGTAATGGCACACAATCCTCCTCTAATCTGCACAGCTGTATTCCCATCTGCCCTCCACCCCAGAGACCACACTTAATTGATAAGCACAATAAACTCGTTAGCTATTCAGACAGGCGATGGGAGCAACTCGTTAGCATAAGCAGGAAAAAGAACTCTTCTTTCCCCTCAGGTGTGTTTTGGCTGAGGAGCTGTTTGACGTGTGTTTACTTTAACACTACACCCAGAACCTCAGTGGATAGCACAACCTGATATGTGTGTGTGTGTGTGTGTCTGTACTCAGGTGTGTGTGTGTTTATACTCCAGTGTGTGTGAGTGTGTGTGCGTATTTGTACTCCAGTGTGTGTGTGTGTGTACTCTCTCCACCACCTCCCTCGTCCAGCGAGCAGACAGACATCTCAGAGTCATCTCCCTGCTCTCTCCTGATCTCCTTTTAATAAACACCGTCGTCACAGTTCTTCATGCATTGTTGACGAGGCCAGCAAGCAGGCATCTGCCGTTTCTCATCGCCGTTTCCAAGGCTACAGTGCTTAAGAGTCCGGCCCTAACGAACTCCCATCTGCTGTGTGGCATCCGTGGCGCCCGGTCTGCCCGCCGCAAAGCATCTCAGCTCCTCTCCCGGCTCCTCTCCCGGCCCCCCCTGCCAACCAGCCAATCATTAGTCCATCTTGCAAGCTTCAGTTAAAAGTTTTCTCCGTAGCCATGCATATTGTATCAGTGCGTCATAAATCATTGTCTTCCTCCCTCTCCGGGAGAGAGAGCCTGGAAGGTGGTTTCTGCCAGAATATGCTGGAAAACTCTCAACCGAGCCCTCCAATACCACTCCTGGTTTTTCGAGAAGATTAAAATTGCTCTGTCATATTGAAAGATGTTGCAATAATGGCCAATTT
>NC_061081.1:13532098-13645441 GCF_021917145.1 Hypomesus transpacificus | reverse complement strand
CTCCATTCAGCCTTCACGTACGGACATAATTAGGAGATGAAATCACGGTGGATTAGGTGGAAGCTGTGGCCAACAGTATGGCTTTCATAGAGAGAGAGGGGGGGGGGGAGAGAGAAGGGGGAGAGAATGGAGATAGGGGAAAGGAGAGAGAGAGGGAAAGAGAGAGGGAAGGGGAGAGGGAAGGAGAGAGAGAGAGAGAGAGAGAGAGAGAGAGAGAGAGAGAGAGAGAGAGAGAGAGAGAGAGAGAGAGAGAGAGAGAGAGAGAGAGAGAGAGAGAGAGAGAGAGAGAGACAGCAATTGCTTCCACATGTCCTCCATCTGTTGCAAGTCAATCATTTCAAATAATCACATCATCAAATTAGAAAACTTAAAGTCATGCGTTTCTAAATGATGCCCGAAGACTGCTTCGTTCGGGGACGGTTGAAGAAGAGATCAATCATAAATGTATTCGGTTAAGGTTGTAAATATGTACTACAGAATCAAGACTGTCATGGTGATGAAGATGTTGTGATGAGGGGGGATGATGAACACAACCCAGACATTTCCCATTTGAACGGTTATTACGACAGGATTTACGATCCCAGACACTGTATCCAAGATACATTCTGCGTACAGAAAATGCCCATGTAATTCTATCACACTACACTAAGCCGATATTGTTGTTTCTTATCAAAAAACAGATTTATGGTTTGTGTTTTACTGTGTCTTAATAGAGCAGTTCATTGACCTAGCCTGACTACTCAGGGAAATATGCATGTGCATTCTTCTTCCTGAATGCCTGTCTTGTACTGGTCTTCATCCCATGTTGTCTCAGACTGTCCTAAAAAATATTCAACAAGCTGCCCTTTAACACACAAACCTTTAAGTCAAGCTCATGCAACACATTTCTTGACCACTAGGGGCAAAAATAGTGACTTTTGCTTAGGTTCATCTGAATCTAGACCATGACTCATGAATGTATCCATCTATGAGTGTTCCTCAAGGGGTTTACCACCAAACCAAAAAGTTTGGGTGTTTTGTTGAACTTGAATACATACAGATTCCCTGCACCCATCTTTAACTCAACAGAGTAATCAAGCTACTGTAACAGTTTGGGACTGGCAGTAGTGAGTCCCCTGTGTGAACTAGTTGTAATCTGAATCATCACAGCGTAGAAGAACAAGCGTGAGCTTGCTCTCAGCTCCCCCGTCAAGAATCAGGGCTCTGGTAAGGGACGGCCACATCACGAGTCATGAGACAGGAAGTGAGCCGTGCTATCGCAGGCCTCCTGGAGCGGGAGAGGGGGCTGTGTGACGTCCCGGGTGGGGGGATGGCGGAGCTGTCGGTGGCCTTATATGGGACTGCCTGACTGGCCGAGTCTGGGTTATTTCTGTGAGGCTGATGGGTCACAAGCCCCACCCACTCAGGCTGGGTGCTTCTCAACCAGGGTTGGCTTGCACACAAACTGGAGTTGAAGCAGATACATTTAGTCATTTAACACTCTTATCCAGAGCGACTTACAGTAAGTACAGGGACATTCCCCCGAGGCAAGTAGGGTGAAGTGCCTTGCCCAAGGACACAATGTCATTGGGCGCGGCCGGGAATCGAACCGGCCACCTTCAGATTATTAGCCCGATTCCCTAACCGCTCAGCCACCTGAGGTAACACTAGATGCATCTCTGCCCCAGCCCCAGCCTCGCCCCCAGCCTCGCCCCCAGCCCCAGCCTCGCCCCCAGCCCCAGCCCCTGCCTCGCCCCCAGCCCCCAGCCCCCGCCTCGCCCCCAGCCCCCGCCTCGCCCCCAGCCCCAGCCTCACCCCCAGCATGTCTCCTTTAAAAGCTGATTACAAAGCGAGGCTCTGAACCCTGTGGCCTGTAAAGTCACTGGGATGGATCTGCCGAGGCAGCATTCCTCCACGGCCGTGCAGCGCAGCCCGCTGAGCCGGGACAAACAGGAGAAACGGCTCATAAAACCCAGCGTGTTAAACAGACCTGGCCCACAGGTGCAGGCTTGCCTTTTTAATACCCGCGCACCTGTAACAGATTGTACAAAGCCCTCCGCAAGTCTCCAGAGAGGGGAGTCCTCTATACAGGGAGGGGGGGGGGGGGAAAGAGAGAGAGTTGAAAAAGACGATGAGGGCAGGAAAGGGAGGGGTGGGGGGGAGGAGCTGAGGAATAAACAGCAGAGAAGAAAAGGATTAAAAGCGTGTTATTTTCCTTTGAGGGAAACACCCCAATTAAAGGCCCTTGAAGGCAGAGGCAGAGAGAGAGGCAGAGAGAGAGAGGCAGAGAGAGAGAGAGAGAGAGCGATTGAGAGAGCGAGAGAGCGCGATTGAGAGAGCGAGAGAGCGCGATTGAGAGAGCGAGAGAGCGCGAGGGAAAGAGGGAGAGGGAGAGAGAGCGAGAGAGAGAGGCCTGGTTGTCATGGTCTGACTCCAGCCGGGTCCTCCTTCAGCCCTGCGGCTGAAAGACAGGAGATACGCTGGGCCTAGAGCTGGCACTCCGAGTGCCAACGCCATGACAACGCAAACAAAACAGCTCATTCCAGAAACACGGTCAGCGGCAGGGGCCTGAATCCTGAATGTTCCCCAGTCGGCGTGGAGACCGACCCATCAGAATGTCAATGTTGGAGGGAGATACGGAATCACCTGTTGCGTGTGTCACACAGAGAGAGCTGTTCATTTCTAAAAATGAGTGTGTGCATGTGTGTGTGTGTATATCAGTGTGTGTGGTACACACAGTGTGTCCGTGTGTGAGTCTGTTCATAAAGTGAGAACTGGAACCGACACAGAGGAAGCTGATTTCAGTCTTAGTGTCCAGTAGCTATCAGGAAGTGCTCCAGTCTAGCCAAGCTATTCAGGCCTACACACCAGGATCCATTAGTAATGGCCAGAGGGTTTGGTTCCTCTGTAAAAAGTCACCCACCTGCTCAATACGACACAATCAACAGGCTGGAAACAGCTGAATTCAGGGCCATTCTTAAGATCTCATCACTGTTATGATCTCATTTGGGGGTTTTATTTGGCCAAGAGAGAATGTCCCACGCAAACACCAGCAGCCGCGTTTGAAACTGAAACTTTCTTCACGTTTCAGATTCCCGCTTTGGAATCTGTGTCGTTGACCGTGTGAAACCGTGTAAGGTTGAACTGGCAAGGCAGAGTGTTAGTGTTAGCGTTAGCTAGCTAGCGTGGTCAGTCGTAAAAAGCTCGAGGTTCTTCCTGCGCAGACATTCCTGCGGTGCTGCCATCTCGTTCTTCTTCTCAAACAATTAAGTGTCAGACGTTTGCAGTTATTCACAGAAGAAAAAATACACAAAAAAATATTACGCTGGGAGCGATATGAATCAAAACAACGTGATTTTTTTTTGTTCTGACATGGCATTGGGGAGATTGAAAACAGCTGGGCTTCTCTGCGCAATACTATTCCACAAGAGCAGGAAGACGTGGGCCTACCCTGAGAAAGAGACAACATGCATAGCTATGGAATTGTCCTACGGCATGAATGTTGAGAAACCGTTCGAGAGATTTTTAACCCATAAACAGCAACTATGCCTGGCAGAATCTGGATCCAAACCAGCAGTGGTTCTGCAGAACTTCATAACGACAATTCATCGGAATCAGGTGTGTTGGAGCAGGGAAATATCTAGAATATGCAGGACAGTGGGCCCTGAGGACCAGTGTTGAAGACTACTGCTATGTAGGAACGGCAGTGAACAGTGTCCCACCCAGTTCTCACATCAGCAAACTCCACAAACCTACTCCTCACAGCGTGATCGATTTCCCTGCTCTGTTTTCATCTGATATTCCTCCTCAGACGCTGAGGAAGTCTTGGCCCAACGTCCTGGCGTATGAACGAAGACGTTTTAACACCCCCCAAAAAAAATGACCGCTCTTCGTTTGCTCAACTTCCTATGGCTGTGTCTCTGCCATCTCAGGAAAAGACCGCAATTTTGTGAGTTTTATTCTGGGATGAACGATATCGGGTTCTCCCACAAGACTTGTAGGCGTTCTTTCTTCTGTTGAGGAGATCCAAGATCCATCCAGGGGTCAAGGGTCAAACCGTCCAGGGGTCACAGATGATGTCATGAGACGGCTCTCATCCAGACACCCCAACACAGGCCGGGGAGACGCTCATCTCCAGCCCAACACAAACAGACCTCCATGAGAACATCCACACACAGCCATAATCTCCTCCTTGGTACCGTCTCGTAAGATCGGAGACTCTTAAACGTGAGCAGACTCTGACTGCATGGTGATCCTGAAGCACCTTCTCGGATGGATATTGGTTCCAGAAAGCCTAGATTAGATATATGTACCCGTAGTTGGCTCTGAACAGGGTTTCGCTGCCCTGGAGGCTGACCCAGAGACCCACCAGGCAGGGAGGCGCCCATGGGAGGCGTCCTGGGCTCCGGAGGTTTCTGGATCTCACCCATCGTAGTGAATGTGATAGCCCTCAACCGTGCATGTGCGGGTGATGTAATGTTGGTGTCCATTAGCGCCTGAACGGGCATAAACGTCTTTTTACAACACCACAACCGCAAGCCGTCGGACGTTAAATCTCACGTTTGAACAATGTAGACGGTTTTACTGTCGTGCCCCGCTGCGCTTCCAATCGCTATGAATCATCGTCTCTCTTTCCCACATGGAGCTCTCTCTCTCTCTTATTTCCCCTTTTTATATCTCGGTGTATCTCCCTTCTCTCTTTCCTGATCCAAACTCTAACACAGCACAGACCTGACGAATGGCGATGCAGCTTCAACGTGAACATAGCCACACATGGAACCTTCTAAACATTCTGAAGTTCTCATGGAGCCTTGGAAGGTCTCATGGAGTCTTCTTGACCTCTAAATTTGGAGCCTTATAAGCCAGTCTGGTAACTGCCTTTAATCAGCGGTCAGGCTGTCCTGTTGTGTTCCATCAGAGAAACATTACCTCTGTTGGATAACAGAGGAAGATACCCGTAGATAACAGGGGGGGAAAGGGACAGGAAGAAGTTTGCTTTGGTAATAACAACCTATTCAGCCAGTTTACGATATCATGGTGAGATCCATCTGTAGAGGGCGTTTCTGTTGATCCAGTTCTCGGTGGTTTGGTTTAAATGTAAAGGGAATGGCATTAGCACATTACCGCGAGACATACAGATAAAGAAACATGATTTTAGTTGTTCATATTCTATACTTTGGGTTGTATCCCATTTGGTATCTATGCTGCACGTAACATTATTAGTCTTCGTGGTTTCTGAAATACCGGAGGGAGTGGTGACTGCTCTGTAGTTATTTGACTTGTGCTCTTGTAAAATGAATGAGTTTAGTCCGACAAGCCCAGGGGTAAAGAGCAAATCATCATTACACACTGTGATTTCAGTGTGTTAGTATTTATTAGGGTCAGGGTTAGGCTCAACAGTTTTTCATGTGAATGTGTACAATTCCAGCTACTTTTTTTTTTTTTTACTTTTACTTTTACTGTCATCCACTAAAAATACATTCTTCCACTTTCCAAGATTATATTATTCAGCATATCTTTTTAAAGAGAACATTAACTAAGTGCCTTAAACCAGCTTCCCTCAAGAAAGTAATTAAGGGCCTCTGCATCTGAACTCGGGTCTGCCTTCAGTCTCCCTAAAATAATAACACTAAAATGTCTCAAGTCGAACACCACAGGCTTGTTTTAGGGTCAGGGTTAATGTCTTATAAAAGTACTGCTCTATTACATTCCCCTTCAGCCTTGGACAATTTGAGAACAACATGCTGAAGTCCAGACCCAGACTGAGGTCGCATGAGAGAAACCCTTCTATAAAGCTTCCATAAAGACTGACTGGCCCGTCAGAGAGATGTTTACCTCAACATCAAAGACCGTGTCAAGAACGGTCCAGACCAGAGGAACTCTTTCTTTGACCAATAACAACATCTCTTACCAGGCCCCAAACCCGAGACCTCTCAAAATAACCAGTGTGGCCGTTAGTTCTCCATGCTAATAACTGACCCCATGGTTTGAATCTCAACTGAAACACAAACGCTCTCTAAATCATTCCAGGGCTCCAATGTTAAACCCAGCCATTACAGGCCACAGCCTGTAGCCATTAACTGGAGAGCACATCCATCTCATCACACAACACCACGACGCTAACCGCTGCTCAGCCCCCAGAGACTACAGCATTAGCAGCTTACGTTCACTTCCAGCGGCATCCGTCAATGACACGAGAAAAGAAGGAAAAGGATGACAGCATGTGAGGTTCTCCAAAACTTCCTGTATTAGCATCTGAGCTTCTTCTAATGTTACTCATTTGGGGCCTCTTAATCTCCCTTGTTTAGAACCTGGCATGTTCCTTGATGTTCCTCGATTAGATCCTGAAGTTCTGGCATTCTTTTAGAGGGAACTACACTTCACATCTCATTAGTGTAAAACCTGCCAACGGGCGGTGGAACCGGAGAAGGTGACGGGGCACGGATCATTCTGGAGGTTTGGATCTCATCCATCTTACCTTGCCAGCCTCCAGCAACCCTCATCTGTGATCCTAATCCAGCCCTTTGAAACCGAGACGGAATTTCACTCGGACGAACGGGTCCTCATTACAGACAAAGACATCGCCTACCCATTATGCTGAAATACTAGCGCACACCGCACGTCCACTGACACATACAGCTGCTATGTGAGTGATTACATGGCGTACAGTGCATACAGTAGAGTATATGATGCATGGAGGCTCACCGGTTGAATTCCAGGGCTCTGAGAGTGGCATCAACTATCCCATAATAAGCCCTGAAGAAATGGAGAACCCATCAGGGAACCCAGACGCTAACGCAAACAGACGTCTAAAATGAGTTTGTATATATCCCAGCATGTGTATCACATGTCACAGCAAAAGCAAACTGTGGGGAATTCAAGGCCTAGGGTGAGGAGCAGAGCAGGGGGAAGAAGAGAGGAATGGAGAGAGGGATGGAGAGTTATAGGGGAAAGAGGAAGAGATGGAGACCGAAAGAGATGGAAAGAGAAAGAGGGACAGAGAAGGAGAGAGAGAGAGGAAGCGACAGAGACAGAAAGAGAAGGGGAGAAGAGACTGACTGCACTGACCCGTGTGTGTTCTACTGTTAAGCATGCACCGTATGCAACTCAACCCAACCATCAGTCAGCCATGATGGACATACCAGCGTGCCGCCTGGGGCCGAGTCCTGATTGGACTGTGAACTAACAAGACCTAGACCGGGAGAAAGAGAGAGACAGAGAGAGAGACAGAGAGAGAGACAGAGACACAGAGAGAGACACACAGAGAGAGAGACAGAGAGAGAGACAGAGACACAGAGAGAGACACACAGAGAGAGAGAGAGAGAGAGAGAGAGAGAGAGAGAGAGAGAGAGAGAGAGAGAGAGAGAGAGAGAGAGAGAGAGAGAGAGAGAGAGAGAGAGAGAGAGACAGAGACAGAGACAGAGACAGAGACAGAGACAGAGAGAGCTCAGACAACTCCATTCTACGATGCTTTCCTGTGTTAATCAGGACTGGAAAGCTGGTCTCTTTCTCAGAGCACACGCTGACTAACAGCATATTCAGTTACGTCGTTTAACACGCTGCTGGCTAGAGACCTGGACAATAAGATCCAACAATCTCACTTGCGTATGACTTACAATATCAGTGCTAGATGGCTCAGTTCAGCTGGAGTTCAGCTAACAGGCCCAGATGTCTGTAGTATGATATCAATTTGAGTACAGAGGATGTACACAGTGTAACTATAATGTGCGTAGTGATAATAGTAAGGAGACACCTGCTGAAGTTTTGGACTGCAGATCAAGAGGTTGCAGGTTCAAATACCCCTGGGATTGTTTGACGCTTTGGATAAAGAGCGCCCGCTAAATGACTGTGTTAACATTAATCACTTCGTAATCCCGAATCTTCTGTTGTTTACCCTTGTAGCGTGAGACATTCCAGATTCGCGTGATTTACAATCCTCCTTCCTGCTCTGCACTGATTGGTCTGGGCGGTTACTGAGCCAAATTTGTGTCCCAGTCTGGTGAGATCAGAACAAGCTCCAACATCTCCTCTTTACCCTCCCTCAGAATGATCCTGGCCAGCGAGTGCCAAGGAAATGTTTCTTAAAACATACTGATGCCCGCAAGAACACCCGTAGACACAGGCAAGCGAACACACACACACACACACAGCCATGAAAAAAGACCCAGGCAAAGCCAGAGCGAGTCAGAGAAAATAATTATATAATCCCATAATTCTGTCCCATCAACCTGCGGCTCCGACATGATTTGTGAACTCCTATTGGCTGCCAGACAACCAATCACAGCCTCCTCATATGGCAGCAAGATGGCTGAGAGATTCACTGTTAGCCCAACCTGTCCACTCTCAACCCCAATTACCTCAATTACACCATCTTACAAAAACATCATCAATCACACAACTTTACTTAGCTACAGGTCTGTATTACCAAACCCAAAGAAGAAAAACTTCTTGCACCATGGTCTAATTAAGCCTCTAGGGAATAGACTAATCCATGGATCATTCCAGAACCAGGATCTCCAGGGTTTGGAAACAGACCACTGGGAGCCAGCTTTGACGGACGTTTCCATCCAAGCGCCTTGTAATATTGCTGTCTTCATGTCGGTCAGATCAAACACTGAAATCAGATCCGGCTTCTATTTCAGGAACAAATATTTAGAAATATGACATGGAGACACGTTTTCTGGATGTAATTAGACGTAAACTTTTAGCCGCTGGGTCGTGAAAAACAGTGGTCATGCAGCCTGTTAGGAGGGGGGGAAGGGAGGGAGGGAGGGAAGCTCGAGGTCGCTTTAGTCTTTATTCTGTTATTTTAACGGTGTATTGCCATGGGCCTGTGATAAACCACACTTCATTACACTGTCTGTGTTGCATTGCTTATGGTGAAATGTTGAAATAAAAAACAAACTTGATAAGCAGCTGATGGGACGGCGATCTGTAGCTTCACTGGAGGACAGACACAGCTGTCTTGTCTCTACGCTGTCTGCAATTTCAGTGTGTGTGTGTGAGATGGGGATGTGAGTGAGTGTGTGTAAGGTGTGTTGGGTGTGTGTGTATGTCTGAGTTGGGGATGTGAGTGTGTGTGTGTAGGGTGTGTTGGGTGTGTGTGTTGGGTGTGTGAGTTGGGGATGTGTGTGTGTGTTGGGTTTGTGTGTATGTCTGAGTTGGGAATGTGAGTGTGTGTGTGTAGGGTGTGTTGGGTGTGTGTGTTGGGTGTGTGAGTTGGGGATGTGTGTGTGTGTGTTGGGTGTGTTGGGTTTGTGTGTGTGTGTGTGTGTTGGGGATGTGAGTGTGTGTGTGTGTGTCTCCCTAACATCCAGACGTGGAAACATGGCAGCAGAGCCCCTCACTGGGCGAGCAGAGCGGACGAGGTGATGTCACGGGGCGATGTCACCGACCGCCGCCGCGTTGCCGTGGAAACGCTGCAAAGCTTCCCAGCCCGGCGCAGCGTAGCTCGGAGCACTTCTCGACTCAGGAAAAAAAAAAAAAAAAGTCCCACGCTCCACCAACGCCGTGGCCCGCTGAAGCGCTTCCAATACAATCTTTACCAGTGGCTGAACGCCGCTGGTTTTACCCGGTCGTTGACCCACTGCGAGCGGCTGGTTTCAGCCCGGCGTGGGTCATGTGAATGGAGGACCAGAGACATGGCACTACATCTTTTGGAGAGAAAACATGCTGTAGCCTCCACCTCTACTCTAAATCACACGCTGTTTTCACTCACAGCACATACACTATGTTGTTGTAGAACTCAGGCCAGGCAACAAATCCAGTGAGTTGAGTCTTGTTGCTCTGCTATGATAAACTGCCCGCTCTCCGGAGCTAATACATTGGGAGGTAGGGAGGGAGGGAGGTAGGGAGGGAGGGAGAAACAGGGAGCTATGGAGACAGGGTTAGAGAGGGGGAAATAGAGAAAGAAAGACAGAGCAAGACAGAGATAAAGATTAAGATAAACAAGGTTGATCTCTTTTCTGTGCCAGTCTTCCGTGAGCCAAGACTGGCCATGTTTTTCTTGGAAGCTCTGGAAGATTCCGTGAAGAGAGAGAGAGAGAGACAGAGACAGAGACAACGAGAGAAAGAGAGAGAGAGAGAGAGAGAGAGAGAGAGAGAGAGAGAGAGAGAGAGAGAGAATAATTCAAAAGAGTTTCCTTTCAAATGTGTGGCTGTCAAACGACTCGGTTATTTCTCGATCACGAGTTCTCCTGTGCCCTCCAAAAACACACTGAAACTGACACACACCGTCAAGTGAAGAAACACCTTGAGGTAGACTGGGGGCGTGTCTTTGAAGCCGGCATGACAGGAAGTGATAGACCAGTTCCACAGCTCAGAAAGCAAGCGACAGCAGATGGACTTAGTTTGTCCAGTGTGTTTACATAGCTTAGATCATGAGCGAGCTAGCCACCTACGTAAGGGACATGTTATCAGTGGTATAGTATGGACCTTGAGACATTTCAGAAAGGGTGATGTCATAGGGCAGCCCGCTCCTCCTCTTCCTCGTTCAGTCGTTAAACTGTCAGTTAGACCGTTACAGTAACTGTTCGACACTCCTCCGCTCCTTCTCTCTCTTAAATGTGCGGGGTCCATCCATCACAATTATCTCTCTCCCTCCCTCTCCCACTCTCTCTCCCACTCTCTCTCCCACCCTTCCACCCACTCTCCCTCCCTCCCCCCCCACTCTCCCCCACTCTCCCCCACTCTCTCTCCGTGGTGTTGAGAGATGGTTATACTCTTCCTCTCCTCTGATCTCCCAGAAGGCCATACGCAGCCCTGGGCAAAAAGACCCGCACTACAGACACACACTTCACAAAACACACACACCTAAAATAATTGATCGCCAAGCAATATTGCTGTAAGAACACTGGTGTGTGTCCGTGAGTCTGTGTAG
Source organism: Hypomesus transpacificus (assembly GCF_021917145.1). Lineage (NCBI taxonomy): Eukaryota > Metazoa > Chordata > Actinopteri > Osmeriformes > Osmeridae > Hypomesus > Hypomesus transpacificus. The sequence goes on along the minus strand of NC_061081.1, from coordinate 13,634,583 downwards.
TACAGATCGTCCGTGTGAGTCTGTGTGGTAGGAGGCGAGGCAGGGCAGGGCAGCCTCTAAAAGTGTCCCCTGAGCGGACCACTCAGTTTTTCCATCCTGGTCAACACATGGTCAGTGAACATGTGTAGAGGAGATGGCATGTGTGTTGAGAACACTGGGCTGGGCTTCAGGTCAACTAAGCATGTCTGGTATGCCTGCCATCAATGGCCACACACACTCACTCACACACCGGAGGGATGGGGAGAGTGTGTGTGTGTGTGTGTGTGTTTGGGACATGGCTAAATACAAAGGCTTCTACAGACCCAGACCCAATGTAACAGTGTGTGTACGATAAGAGTGTTTGTATACAATAAGGGTGTGTGCGTGTGTACAATCAGAGTGTGTGTGTGTGTATGATAGTGTGTGGGCTTCCACCAGCCTGTAATTATGGCCTCCAAACATCTCTGTAATGGTTCTGTTTATCCCACTGGTTGTGGGATACTCTCACACAGACCAGTACAGCACTGTACACTACAGCAGAATCCAGTACAGCACTGTACAGCACTGTACACTACAGCAGAATCCAGTACAGTACAGTACAGGAGAGTAGGGAAGGAATGCACTGCAGTACAGTACCGCACATCATATCAATGTAGTCCTGTACAACAGTGTACATCTCAGTACCAGTACAGTGGGTGGTGGGGTGGGGGGGGTCCAACCGGAGTCTTTCAAAACAGGAAGCTGTGAAAGGCGTCACAGTGCGAACCCAATAACACCCGGGGAGTCACTGTCAAAACAAACACAGCACAGCACAGCAGAGTATAGCAGAGTAGAGCAGAGCAGAGCAGAGTAGAGCAGAGCAGAGCAGAGTAGATCAGGTCACATCACAGCTCCATCAAACCACCCCAGACCAGGCCCCGCAGAGAGTATATATACGAGAGGTGCTCACCATGACAACGGCAGCTGGAGTAGCGAGGCCTGCCACAGAGCCTAATGTGTCCCAGAGCAGCAGAGTAGTTATGAATGTCTGCTAAGCAGGGAATAGTCCCCATCTACTCCTCCATACGTCATCGCTGTGTGTGAGAATGACCTTTCACGCCAGAGAAACAAACACAGTAACTATGGTAAGGATTACAGATCCTTTACTATACTCCTGCTCTACTGTAATGCACTCTAGTCCAGCTATACTCTGCTCTTGCTCCACTAAACTCTACACTGCTCTACTCTGCTCTACTATACACTGCTCAATCCTTCTCTACTCCTCTCTACCCAAGCCAGCCTCACCAGTCAGTAGGGCTATTCTTCATGGAGCAGGCCTGCCAGGAGAAGAGCTCCTCTCCTCCTCCAGGGACAGAACCAGGGCAGTGGCCCAGCAGCCAGGGCTGGCCCGGGCCCAGTCTGGATTTATGGGCCCCAGGCTCCCAGACAGATATGACTGAACTGCTGGTTCTCCGCAGGGTTCTGTAGAGAAAGGCCAACCAGGGAGATCGTGCTCACAGCCTCCGCTGACAGATTCATCACAGCTCTCGGACAAGGAGGACCGCCTCACTCTGTCAGCCTTTGGCCAACAACCTCCAGATCCCAGTCTCCAACTTCCAGCATCCGGCCTCTAACCTCCAGCCCCTTAGCAAGACACACTTAGAGCCCATGCGTAGCGAGCCATAAACCTCAGCCTTCTCTCCCAGACAAACGGACCTGAATAACACCACATGAAGTTATCTTGGCAGCAAACTCATCCTACCTGGATCAGGCCTTCACAGGAACCCATGGGCAGTTACTAAGTTACAACCAAATACTTTTTCACGCAAATGGTTATGAAGTGCCCCAGCGACTGTCAGATAGTGTAGAGAGAGGCTGAGGGGGAGTGCCAGGGGTCAGGCAGGGGGCAGTGTGGTCAGGAACAACCATGAGTGGCTCTTATGCCCTGGACAGCGTGAGCTCTTTCAACACCCCTGACCGATGACACAGCGGCTGTCATTCCTGCAAGGTGAGCGTCCCAGAGCTGAGGGGGACGTCAGAACGGTATGTGTGTGTGCGTGTGTGTTAGCTTTACTGTGTGTGTTTGCTTGAGTGTGAGTGTGTGTGTGTGTGTGTGTGTGGGGGGGGGGGTTGCGTTAGCTTGTGTGTGTTTGTGTGTGCTTGAGTGTGTGTGTGTGTTTGCGACTCACCCGGGAGATAGTGAGCGGCAGACAGAAGTCCTTCCCTCCTTGCAGTCTGAAGCCCCAGGGGGCGGGGCCAACCAGGGAGACGCTATAGTTGCTCATGATTCGCTGAGGAAGAAACAAACATGAAACAAACACCGTTAACGTCACATGCATTCTCTGAGGCAGAGACATCCAGGACTGTAAATCAAAAGATCAAGGGAATGTATAAAAAAAAATAACTTTATGGACAAAGACAGGCTACAACAGACAGATGCTTGTTTCCTTTTAGCTGTTCTCTCTGGGACACCATAAAAGAAGAGAGCTTTGGACGTCTGCGACATGCGAGGGGAGCCACAGCTCGCCTCAGCTGTTTCCCCCTCTCGCAGGACGGCCCACAACATGTGATCCTTTCTGGCCAAACTGTTATTGGTTCACTAAATCAGCTTCTGAGCGGAACCATATGCTGAGATAAATCTGCTATCAAGCCCCCGACATCACGGCCTTCTGCTCCACAAACATCTGCCGAAGCAGGAGATATCGAGCTCTGGACACTCTGCTCGTCTCTCTGAAGCGACGGCTACGCAGCAGAACCGACGCGCCGCTCGGAGGAAGCCAGAGATATCTCTTCAGAAGAGAGACAGATCACGTATAAACAACCCTACGCGTCTGTCAGTGACAAGACGGATGATCAACAGTCCGTGAGAAAGAAAAAAAGTGAAACCATGTAACACTAGCTCTAAACCGATACACCCTAGGCCCTGTGTGTGAATCTAAGCAGGACAAAAGCATTCGTTATAAATGACCAAACGACAAAGAAAGAGAGATTTACCTGCCGGAGATAGAATCCTACCAAGGGCAGACTCTTCACACACACACTACTGAACACTGAGGAACTGAGGACTGTGTCCCTCAAACTAGCTTAGCCTATTTATACAGCCATGGGGAGGAGGGGTGTGTGTGTGTGTGTGTGTGTGTGTGTGTGTGTGTGTGTGTGTGTGTGTGTGTGTGTGTGTGTGTGAATGTGAGAAAGAGAGGGCAAGTAAGACAGAAAGTGTAACAGTGACAGAGTAAAAGAGAGAGGGAAAGAGAGAGAGAGTGAGTATTAAGGAGAGTGCGTGAGATAGATAGAGAGAGAGGAAAAGACAGAAAGAGAGAGGTGGAGAGGAAGAATTCAAGAGTTAGAACACGCATTCACATCACGCAAAGTAGCCTATGTTCGTAGCGTGCGGCGGAAATATTTTTAGGGGTCGGAGTGGAGCCAGGCTGTAGAAGTGTTGTAGATTAGAGGCCAGCGACTTCTGTTCAGAGGAAACAACATACAAATAGCGCATATAGAAAGCACAACTGCAAGTCAAGGATCAGGAGTGCAGAGTTCCAGCAGTATTTCTGTGGTCAGAGTAACCTTCAGCTTATCTGACATGACATGCACTGTCTACAACAGGCTTGGGTCACTTATATCCCCGGTAGGGTTGGCAACTTTGTCTCTATGAAATACGGAACAAAAGGTGGCCTGTCACAGCAGTTCGGGTATGGTTTTGTGTAAAGGCTGCATAATGTTTATGAGATTTAACAGGCAGACTGAAAGGCTTTTTATGTGATCTAGGTAAATAACTAAAATTTACAGTGAAGTTAGAAACATAACTAACTAACTAGAACAGGTTGTTAACCGCTTAGGAGTTAAATGTCATTTTGGTAAGACCGCCCAATCTCCTCGTAAAAAAAGGAATTTCTTGTGAGAGAACTAGCTAAAGCTTACGTAACTGCTAGCTACCAGAAGTTGTTGACCTGACTTGTGAAATATGAGGAAGTGATGCGTGCATAACTGATGCGCGCATAACTGATACGCGTCTACCTAGCCAGAGACATTCTCTGACCAAGCCCCCACTCCTCGGCTCCTCCCCCTCCTCCCAAAAAATGTTACAAATCCACTCCTCAGCTGGAGGCAAAGGCCCCGGTGGATGTTGATGGTATTGCAGTTCCGATTAGGTACCCGTTCGATTTTTTTCTGTAAACTCAAGTCAACATATCCAACATATCAATCTAACCCTAACCAAATATGTTTTATGTGCTAAATTTGAAACCGATCCAAAAAAGGTCAACTAGAATCACATTTATTTGCTTACGTCTCGAAAAGTTACCTGGAAGTGAGCACAAGCTCAAACACCACAACAATGGCATACAATAACTGTTTTTTAGGTTGAACATGAATATGAATGACTGACAGATGATTCAACCAATCACCTGCAAAATATTTATGGAAAGTGTCTGCCCTTTTTCCAAACAGTTTCCAAGGACGACTTCCCAGATGAACATGTGTAACAAACCATCTGGAGAGTCAGGTTAGGTCTCAGTTACCTGCTTCATAAACAGGCTTCAGCATGAAGCCCTGGCTAGAATTCAACCACGTAACTAGACTTTGAGCAAGAGTCTGCGTCTCAAGACTTTATCTCCACTTAAAGTACCCAATTGTCTTTGACTGCTGTGTGAACTAGCGTAACACTTTGACCCTTGACCTGGAACCGTTTCTCAAGAACTGGAGTGGGTTAGTTCTGTTGACACAGACTCCTGTCATGAGGTCATGCGAACAACAGTGCTGCCTTTTCTAAAGGCTCCATCCTTATCAGCTGTAAGGAATCGTTCAGGATCGGTTTACCACAGTCGGAGTGTGTCTTGGTGTGTGAAACACAACCACACTGGTGACTTTCACTACTGTCACACCCCGCCGTCAACACACACACACACACGCCCAGGAAGTGACATGGGAATGAGGCGGTGACTGGCAAGGCACATGCCAGTGCACGCACGCACACACAAATACACAAACACTGATTACAAATGGCAGAACTGTCTCCTTCTAGTCCATACAAGCAGATGCTGTGCATCATAACCCAGATGATGGTGTCATCTATGAACCAGTCAGGCTTGTATGAACCCTTCGGTCATATTGGTCAGTCTGTCACGTATTAACTCGTCTGATTGATCGGACGCCTGATCTAACGCAGTAAAAGCGTCTGGCACGGCTGAACTTCATTGGTTTTGCCACAGCCTATAGTACATTCCATTACCAGTGAAACGAGCTGAAGTGCTATTACGTGAGCAGTGGTACTATTTTAGAACAAGCACATCATTGTGTGTCAGGGGCGAGGACAGACAGGAGACTAGGAGGTGGGTTAGCAGACGTCCACACTAACTTCAGTCTCAGGAAAAAGGGGACTTTCCCAATGTCTTATCCAACAACCCGACTGAATGGACAGAGAGAATACCCTCATCATGCAGCTTTGTGTCTGTGTGTGTGCCTGACTGCCTGACTGACTGTATGAGTGTATGGGTGTATGGGTGTGTTTGTGCGCCTGACTGACTGAATGAATGACTGACTGAATGAGTGTGTGTGTGTCTGATTGAGTGAGTGAGTGAGTGAGTGAGTGTGTGAGTGTGTGTGTGTGTCCACACATTTAGCGATCGCTCAACAGGCAAACATACAGTGGGCGACCTCTGAACTGCCTGTCAGCATGGACACCAAAACTTGACCCCTGATACCTCTGGTGACCTTTGGTGACCTCTGGTGACCTCTGCAGAAAAGCCTCTCTCTCTCCACCCTCCCCAGTAGAAGCTCGCCCAGACCAAGACATCCAAGAATGTGTGTCTACTACGGCGGAGCTAATGACTCCAACGGCTTTTTAAAACGTTCGCTTTGTTAGCATCGTTGCCTGAGGCATCGGTAAACACGGATAACAGTCTAGAACTGACGTGGACGATGATTCAACACATTTCAGTGAGTGACTACATAGCGGTGGTGTGCAACAGAGTCACACTGGTTTACAGCCAGAACTGGAGAGACTGTTCAGCAGAAAAGTATTTTACAAGTGTCACAACGGCTTCTAGTTTCATCCAGTGACATGTCATTACAGTGTGAGTCACATGTTTGCTGTGAGCTGTCACATGACCAGAAGTAGCTTCAAGTCCCAAGCGCCCCCCCCCCCCCTCCAATCAGAGAGGGTTAAAAGTACACTGGTACAATTCCTGACTCCTCTCCCTGTCTCTCTCTGAAAGACTGTATGAATCTCACACCTGGAGGGGGAGGGGCCTCCAACGCTCACACCTGGAGGGGGAGGGGCCTCCAACGCTCACACCTGGAGGGGGCGTGGCCGCCAACGCTCACATCTGGAGGGGGAGGGGCCTCCAACGCTCACACCTGGAGGGGGCGTGGCCTCCAACGCTCACATCTGGAGGGGGAGGGGCATCCAACGCTCACACCTGGAGGGGGCGTGGCCTCCAACGCTCACATCTGGAGGGGGAGGGGCCTCCAACGCTCACACCTGGAGGGGGCGTGGCCTCCAACGCTCACACCTGGAGGGGGCGTGGCCTCCAACGCTCACATCTGGAGGGGGAGGGGCCTCCAACGCTCACACCTGGAGGGGGCGTGGCCTCCAACGCTCACACCTGGAGGGGGCGTGGCCTCTGCACTCTAATGGAATAGGCAGGCCGGGGAATTACCGGGGGGTGAGGGGAGAAGTATGGGAGAAGGGAGGAGGGAGGGAGGGAGTCACACAACTCAAACACCCACACCCACACCCACACATTACGAGCACACACACACAAAAACTGGTTCTAAAGAATCCCTCAGACTGGTCAGGTTGAGGGTTCAGGGGGACTAACAAGCTCTACACCACCAAAGGTCAACAACAGGCCAACGTCACACTAAACATCTCCCTACAAACACCGCTTATCCTGATCATTATCATTACAAATAGACAGCAGTATAGTATAGGCCTACACTTTATCAAGTTACAAACTTGCCATTTCGAAAGCCTGAAATTGGTTAAACATACTTTTTCTACTCTCCTACTAATACGCACCTAATATATTCTAAATCAATGAGAATGGCTTACGGAACCATGCTTTCACACAGCTACATCAGTATTGCGAAGGCCATGTTTGTGAGTTCAGTTTAGTCCTCACAGCGGACACAGGGGATATCCTGGGCTGGGCACAATCTAAACTAAGTGAATCTATTTAAACTTCAAAAAGCCTTGAGTTTATATTCAAAGCTTCGGCAGATGCTTCTTTCCCAGTGTCGAGGCAACACCCATTATCCGCACACAGAAACAAGCAGTCTCTTACAACGCAAGCACATAATTACTGTCAAAAAACAAATGCCTGCCTTTTAAAGGATAAGGCTCCTTGAGCTCTGCATTCCACTGCAGAATGAGGTGAGATTAGCGTCGCCAAAACCAATCAAACTACCGATGATGTTCATCCAACTCTCGGTATCCTTGTAACTATGGTGTGTGCAGTAGGCCTATCAAAATCTTGGTACACATGCCGGGGATCAAGCCAAGACCTGCGGTGATGTAAATCAAAGTGTTCTATTGAACAAGTCGATCAAGATCCTGCTTGTCGTACATTTAATCCTAATGCCATCATGGGCAGGATTAGACAGCGCTTTTAACAACGTTCCCACACCATTCTCCTCTTCCTGGTTGAAAAAGCAACCCTAACAGCTACTCTCCATTCAATCATTAATGGCTAGAATACCAAAGCAAACTGAAGCAAAAAGACTGACCTTAATAATTGACACCAATTGAGATAGTTCTCATTTACTACCGTTACTTTTTCACTATTGTATATAAACAATGTTTCAGAAAGTTTACAATGTGCAACCACATTTCTATTGAATTATCATAAAAAACTGTATTACTTCTAAAACATACAGGCGGTGTGATTGACACGCATTTACAACAAATGTGTCAGGGTATCACCATGTGAAACGTTCAATAGGTGAGGGTATGAATATTCGCTCGCACTTGCTTCCACACGCCGCTATTCCTTTACAGATGACCCAAGTTCATATAAGCTATAGGAAGTAACTTTCTACAGTTTGATTTGTCATATTTCATACCTACATTTACAACTAAATGTATATTCCAAGCGTATAGAGACCAGTCTACCCACCTTGCTGAATAAATGATTTTCTTCCGAGTTAAGACAGAAGCGCGTGTGACCGTCGTACCGCAAGTTTCGGATTGAACTGAACTGAACGGAAAGACTTCCGTATTGCCCTGCCTTGTCTGGTCGGTAGGAGTTGAGTCGCTGTTTCGGTCTTGGCACTTGATCCTGTGAAATACCGGAGGAAGTGACAGTTGAACGTTTTCCAGTAATTGAATAATAACTTAAATATAGTGTGTGCAAGTTAGTTTACCAAAGTCTAGGCTGTTGAGCTAGTTTAATCTAATAAATCTCTTCATGAAACTAAGTTTTTTGTAATTTACACCAGACGGCAATGCAAACGGTTTTAATAACCTAACTCAACATGAACTTGTAGAAACAATGCCTAAGCCTAAACATGATAGCATGTAAAAAAGTATTTTAAGAGGAGTGATTGTTATTTTCGTAACTTTAAGATGCCCTTTAATCAAAGTTTAATCAAGCCACACCGTTTTACCCAAACGGTAAATTATTTCGTATTTAGGCTATAGGCTATGTCACCCACTACTGTTTGGGTAAAGATGAAGGTGTTACAAGATCTTCGTTTTTTATAGGAAGATAGTTTCCTCCATTATAAAGAAGATGGTAATTAATTGGTGGATTCAAACTGAACTATTCATCAGACCCTATGAAGGGAATTTTGAAGAGTTGGCCTAACTATCTGCTATGTCAATCAGTGACAGCGCATCAGCTTGTCTTGCGTCGGTGAGTGATGATGTAATTTTTTCCGTTAAATATCCCAGCAGGATTGCATACCTAGGATGGTATTGTAAGACCACAATAGAAATAGCGATATTAGAGAATGCAGGCAAGTTAAAATAGCAGCGCAAACAAAGTTTAAAACAGGAGCACCGCATAAGGATATGAACTTTGATCCAGCAGCAATAATCCAGCATTGTCTCATTTGATCCTAAAACTTCTACAACATATAGGCGTATTAAAATATAATTAGATGTAGTTCTTAGGAGAACCTGACAAATCAGTCGTGGTCTTGTCTATTTGTCCCGTTTTAGTGTCTGTGATTTTGTTAGTAGCATAGGCTATTTTATTATCCACTGAAAATATATGTTCGGTCACAATCGGGGAACCTGTTGATGTCGAATGCAGTCATGATACACCCTCTTGTGGACAAAGTTAGGCACTTAACAAGGCCCAGATTTCTGCGCATTCAACAGCTCAGTGACTTCAAGACTCCACTTGGAGTAGGCTTACTCAAAAATGTTTTTTTTATCAAAGCTATTTATGAATATTCAGTGGAGTTGTTGCCTTATCTGAATAAATGAATGAACATGAACACATTCACATATGAAACGTTCACACACATCCATGCTACTGAAAACTCACATCCACATGTGAAATATGAGGGGCGTCGTTAGGTCCCCCTAAAATGTTCTTCAGCCCCCTTAATTTGTTTACACTAGGCCTACATTCTTAAAGCTTCTTAATCATCTTTATGAAACTTCAGCGTTTTATTTGAGTGTGTGAATGTTCAGTAGTATGAATGCGAGTAAACATTTCACATGTGAATGCGTTTCATGTGTCGATGCTAGCATTTCACACATATGGATGTGAGTTTTTAGTTTTAGGCCCCCTCATAGGACCCCAACAGACAACATCACACCGCGCGGCCTACTAACAGTAAGCCAATTTATGTAGTGGTTAGTGGTTTTTAACTTTTTACTGAGCGTCCTTTTCCTATAAACAATTATTATTCAGTTCAAGAGTGACAACACACACGAGCACAAACTATGTCAAAGGCTAGTTGAGAGGAGATCGAGCACTAAAGACGAGTGTTTGCGTTCAAGCTAATCTCATATTTCAGGAGGACCTTCAAAGAGGGTAATAGAGCGGCTAAGTACAGTTTCGTTTCGAGGCGATGTGCGCTGAGACAAGAAGAGATGCCTTGCGGCCAGAGGTCGCGTCCGGGAGAATTTCGTCGGGGTTGAAATACAGGTCATCAGCTGGTAATCTCGGAGGTGTTTCAATACGGACATGAAAGGCAATATTGAGGATCACCATGCGATTCCACGGCTGGAGAATCTGAAGAGAGAGGAAGGGGGGTGAAAGAGAGACGGGTGGGGGCACTCACCACACCCGAGGTACACTATCTGGTCGGAAGAAAATGCACCCAAAAAGATCACCCTATAATCTAACACGGTTTCCTCTGAAGCGAATTTATGACCCGCGAGACGAATTGTGATTAAGATGCTTATTGTCTTGAGTTGAGTGTTTTCAATCAAGTGCAGGATGTGTGTGTGAACGCTCCCTCTCTCTGACATTTACTCAATAGTGCTCTGCTGGGATTCACGTTTATCGAACAGGACTCGAGGAAGGTGCGCTTTGCGTCACTGTGCGCTTGAATGGACCGCGCTTATAAAACCAGGTTGTAGTTTGTTGATCATTGGACAACATCGCAAGATGGAACTGTTGTAGAACAAATGGCATGTGAAACGAACTGTGAACTAATACATAGGCATAGTCTTACTTTGTGATGTGACCATTAGGCTACCCTACAGATCATCCCTGACTGACCACCAAAATATAAGTTCGGATCCTCGTCTGATAGTTTCTGAATGCACCAGTTACAGTCTGTAGGTCGCTTTAGATAAAACCATTAGAAGACACTAATACGTTAGGTAGTCTTTGTTAAATGTAGCATCATTTACTCTGAGAACAGCGACAAACCTACTTCAAATCTCGATTTAAACGAACCCGTTAATTTATAGAAATACACACCACGCAATGGGTGCAACATGTTATATGGGGCCTCAGATGTTGTGTGACGCAGCTGGGCGTAATGTGTTTTCCTACTTGTCCTAAAACTGATGTGAAGACCGGCGTGATAATGCTTGGAGACAAGCAGTGGAGCTATGGAAGCATTGATCTGGATTTGAACTCGGTTATAGAAGTGAAGATCATACACGTCTGACCTCATTACATTACTCCGGATCAACTGCAAGCGACGCCGCACATGCAGCCTACTTCGGAAGCCAGAAACACAACATGTCTGCTTTATCAGCTGATATCCCAACCTTCTTAAGTAGTTATTTTTGAACCGGACTTAGTTAATGATGTCTTTTATAATCCCTCCCCACCCCATTTCGCCCAGAATACATGAAGTACAAATTCATTTAATAGGATTCTCACAGAAAATACAAGTTTAGGGTGCCCTGAACACATCATATGTGTGTCACACAGTCTGTCTCATAATAAAACAAGATCAGTAAATCCACCATGACATGACTAAACCAGACAGGCCTAAGCTAAGACAATGTGGAAAACAAGTTTTGAACAAAATAATAGGCTCTATCACTCACAATTTAGTTCGGTCACTCACAATATTCAAACATCAAAGTACGCTCTGATTGTCTCCGGACCGTAAAAAAAAAAGTCAAATTTGGACCCGTTTATGTGCTGACAGTAGCAGTGGATATATCGTCTTGATTTCCGGCATGTCGCTTTATCGGTTGGAACCGACTGGGTTCCAAATAGTACAGGAGTACAATTTCTATGACGTTAGCTGACATTACTGGGTGGCCAAGAGCAGGAGCCAGTAATTTCAGAGAATGTGTGCTGGTACAGAGTCCTACTTCAATAAACACGACGAGTTGTTTAGTTTGATCTGGATGTGTATTGCATTTGGCCACACACATAATAGTAAGAAAACAATTGATCACAGTGAACGGTAAAATATGAAAACATCTTTAGAACAGTGTTATAAACTATGCTATATTGCTCAAATCTTCTACTAACTAGACCTGGGTCAATTATCACTGTCGAATACTTGATTTATTCTACTCTGTCTAATGATACCATTTCAATAAAAAACCATCGGATCAGATGTGGAATATGAGGCAGGTGAAATCCACCCTTGCGCATGAACAAATACGTTCAAGACATGGATGTATATTGACCCCGGTCTGCAATATAGTGCACCTCACACATGCACACTCTCTCTCTGTCTGTCTCTCACACACACACAAACACACCGCCAAGCCTCCGGCTTATTTCAGGAGAGGAATTTCTCCATGGACTCCAGTATCTCCGTGGAGCAGTTGAGAGTCTTCAGTCCCAGCAGCAGCTCCCCCTGGTGGGCATGTGTGATGTGTTTGTCCCCAATAAACCCCCCCTCCGTCAGGCTGCAGTCTGGCATGGAGCCGCCCGACCCACGGAGCTCACAGTCCCTGGCCATGTCCAGGCCTCGGCCGGGGGAGCGGGGCTTTAAGTGGTCCTGCTCCTCCTCCATCTTATCCTCTTCCTCCTCTTCCCCCTGGCCGACCCCTCCCTGAGTCCCCTCCTCCTCTTCCTTCACCTCCTCCTTCACCTCCTCCCTCTCCTCCTCCTCCTTCACCACCTCCTTCCCCTCCTCCTGCCACCTCAGGGCGGTCACGTCCCCGGTCACAAGGAGAGGCAGGGTGGCCATGTTGACTGAGTCCGACGCCAGGTCAGGGTCGCAGCTGCTCAGCAACCCTCTCTCTGGGATGGGAGCCTGGAGGGGACACACAGTGTGAGATCAACCTAACCGAATGGGACATGCTCTTTTTTGGTCTTCCTCACCCTCTTTTTGGATTTCCCAGACTGACTGTTTGAGTGTTCACAGGAGAGGAATTTCTTTTTTTATCTCCCTCAGTTTTGTCTACCTCCCTATTCGTTTGTCTGTTTGTTTCTAAATAAAGGAGCCTTGAGGGAGAGTGAATTTGAAGCACCCTTCTCCACTGTTCTCTGTTGTGTATAATCTTACTGGGGTATGTGGAGCTGTTTTACTGGTGGTACTATAATGTTGTACATACAAATAGTTGTACAAAACGTTTTTCCAACTTTAATACAGATCATAAGGTTACAAGTTCAAATCCCACCTCTGCAAGTTGCTTTGGATCAAAGCTTTTGCTAAATGAACACACCATTACTATTATTATTATTATTATTGTTAGTAGTAGTAGTAGTATTGTAATCATTCTTATTATGAATAAGATGGAGCCAGTCAAGGAACACATACCGTACCTCCCGGTAGTGTCCGGGCCTGGTCCTGGTCTGCAGGATGGCCTGTCGCTTGTCCTTCTCCCTCAGACCCCCTGAGGAGTGGCTGGTCCTCAGCACCTGGCCCTGCTTGTGCATGGGGTCCAGCTCCACGTCGCTCCACACCTGTTGCAGGCACCGCACACACACACACACAGCGGCAGGGGTTAAAGGTCAGACCTAGATAGATCGCCTGGTGTGAGGAACTACCTCAGAGTGTGGACGTCACCCGTTTATTGTCGTTTGGGACCGGTACAGGTACTTCTCTTGACAGTTTCCTAGCGTCTTATCTAAACATAGTATCAATAATCCAAATTTATAAGACATTAATCCTAATCCTATATGAAGACCTCTTTTTAGCATAAACATAAGGGTACAAACAGAGCGTTTGTAAAATGAATGTGTAAGATTGTGTGTGTGAGATGTGTGTGTGACACACGTGTGTGTAGACAGTGTGTGTAGGCATGCTGGCCTTCTGGGGTCATGGAGTTAGTTAAGAGCCCTGGGGTGTGTTTGGACATGTTTGTCAAAGCCAGCATAAGGTCTTTGTCATCATCTTTGCTCTGTCCACACACACATACACACACATTCACACATGTATGTGCGTCCACAAACGCACATACAGGCACATAAACACACACGCATTGCCTCTTAGGTTGTGAATGCCTCAGTCTTCCACGGCTTTAGAGAAGACGGTCTTAGCAGCATTGTGTGGTAGGTCTCGCACAGAGGGGGGGGGGCAGTCTCATTCAGCTCTTCTCACAGTTGTGAGAAAAAGCTGTCATGAGACCAAAACAATCGTTTCCCAGAAGAACGTTTCATGGAATCCTCTATTAGAAGTTCCTGGAAGGTTTCTTAAGAAGAGGCTGGGTCAACAATAACAGGGGAGCCAGCTAGTGTTACATCCTGTCTCAGGGTGCGACAAACAAAGGTACGACCATAATCAACCAAAGTAGATCATACGATTAAATATTTGCATCAAAATCACACGCATCAAAATGTGCGCATGGAGAGAGCAACCGAGATAGAGAGAGAGAAAGAGAGACACAGAGAGACAGCCTCCTCTTCCCCACAACCCTCTTACAACCCCCGAGCGCAGTCCCCAGTAGACAGTTGGGAGGGCTGTCACTCAAGGATGTCAACATCCTCCTCGCCTCCCTAGCCCCTCTCCTTTCATTGCTCCCCCCACCCCCCTCTCGCTCACCCCCCCCGGCCCCCTCGACTCACCGTGTCCCCTGTGGACATGGAAGAGACGCGGTGGAACTTGGTCTTGGAGCTGGAGGACTGTCTGCTGAGCATGGAGTCCCTGAAGGAGGACTCGCTGTTGGACACGGAGATGCAGTCTTTCCTGGGGGGCCGGGCCAAGCAGTGCAGACAGGGAACTCTCTCTGACAGGGTATCTCTGATGGAGGAATGGAGGGATTTATGAATACATAGACAGGTAGACAGGCAGACAGACAGACAGACAGACAGACAGACAGACAGGCAGACAGGCAGGCAGGCAGGCAGGCAGGCAGGCAGGCAGGCAGACAGACAGGCAGACAGGCAGACAGGCAGACAGTGAGACAGACAGGCAGACAGTGAGACAGACAGGCAGACAGGCAGACAGGCAGGCAGGCAGGCAGACAGGCAGACAGGGGATAGCATAAGACAGATAGGTGTGTGTGTGAGTAAGCCTGTTTGCGTGTTTATGGCTTGAACGACTCACCTGTAGTTAGTGTGGATGATGGCGTAAATGAAGGGGTTGTAGATGGCTGACGCTTTGGCTATGACAGCCGGCACAGCCTTGGAATAGGGACTGAGGATACTGGCATATCTGGAACACACAAACATTCCACACAGTGCTAGTCGATGTGTGTGAGAGAGCGCCTGCTTAAGTGTGTGTAAGCATGCATGCGTGCGTGTCCAAATGTGTGTGACTACGCGTCTAATCGATGTGTGCAAGTGCGTGCATGGAGTGTGTGTAAGTGTGCATGTGTGCGTATCAAAGCGTGGGTGTGAGTGCGAGTGTGTGTGTGTGTGTGCTTGTGGAGAGTCGATGGTCAGTCATGTGTTTGTGCCTCAGTCAGCAGGGTCTGTTCCCCTGGTCGGTCTATGCGGGCTGTGTCGTGCAGCACTCGCCAGTGAACCCTAGGTGTTGCACACTGAGCAGGAGGAATCACATGCTTGACGTTCCAGCTCTTCTCCGCCCGTCGCTTCCTATCCTCTCTCTCCGAGCGAGACCAGGTCAACTCGCACCCCCATGCCCTCCCCTTTAGCTTTGTGTAATGTCCTAGCACTTAAACAGATACCTGTAGCCTAGCATATAGCCTATCATGTATTCATTTAGGAGGCACTTTTATCCAAAAATACAGAAAGCGTGGGATAGCGAACCTGAAACGTCTCGGACATTGGTAAATCATCGAGATACAGCCCTCTATTAGATTTTGCGGAGTGTCGTTGTGTTTGACGGCTGCAGCATGGGTGAAACGTCAGAGAGCCCTCGGGGAGGGGGAACGTGGACCAGCGCGAGGCGAGGCCTTCCCTACCCCGCCCAGGCGATAAGAGTGACGCAGGCGTATGGGGACCAGGACAGGACGTAGACGATGATGACCACGGACGCTATCTTGGCCAGTTTCCACTCCGTCTTGATGGACTGCTGCTGGATCAGGGTGGACTTCCTCACATGAGAGCCCAGCTTCTCCATATCCCTGGAGGGGGGGGGGGGGGGAACAGGCGTAGCCGAGGGGTGAGAACAACTGGTCGTGTGCATGTGTGTGTGTGTGTGTGTGTGGGTGCATGTGTGTTTGCATGTGTGTGTGTGGGTGCACGTGTGGGTGGGTTTGTATGTTTGTGGGTATCTGTATGTGTGTGTGTATGTGGGTGGGTGTGTGTGTATGTGTGTGTGTGTGCTCACCTGCTGGCGCTGCGGATAGCCAGGAACATGCAGAGGTAGCAGTACAGGATGACTCCCAGGGGCAGGAAGAAGACGAAACAGCAAAGCATGAGCGTGTAGCTCTTATTGGCTGGCGTGGAGGTCACATAGTCCCACGTGCATGATGTCATCAGGCCCTCAGGGATGTAGGAACCTGGAGAGCAGTCCGGCAGGAGGAGGAGGAACGTAAGAATGTGTTTGTGTGTGTTTGTGTGTGTGTGTGTGTGCATTTACACAAATGCGTGTGTAAAGGAAGTGACGGATGGAGGGATGGAGGGCAGAACCGAGGGAGAAGAAGGATGAACTCACTCCAGCCCAGCAGAGGAGCCAGGCTCCAGAACAGAGAGTAGAGCCACACCAGCAGGATGATGAGGCAGGTTCGCCGCTTCGACGTCCAGCGAATGGCCTGCAAGGGCTTGGTGATGACGATGTAGCGGTCGATGGAGATAGCCAGCAGGTTGATCATGGATGTTATCCCAAACAAGGCCCCACAGAAGGCATACATTTTACAGCCTGAAGAGAAATACATTCACTGTTAATCCAGAAAGCAGCCATTTTTTATCAGGGGGGTGAAGAAGATAATATCATCTGAGGAAAAATAATCAATATCAGAATAGGAAAAACATTCTAATAAACATTTATATTATTTATATGTAATAATATAAAATCTTAAAGGATTTCGTTTAGAATGATCCTTTCTGACCAGGATTCCATTTTTAGTTTCACTGTAGGACACTAAAAATGATTTAGTGAACATGTCTGAAGAAAAAAATTGGCATGAAGGTCAGAGCTACCTGTCTCCCCGAACGCCCATTCCTTGTACAGACAGTTGACAAAGAAGATGGGGGACTGTGTGATGGCCATGAGGAAGTCACTCACAGCCAGATTCATGATGAAGTAGTTGGGCGGTGTCCGGAGCTTCTTGTCACTGAAACAGAAAACAAGGGCTCAGGTTTCTGAACGTTTTTTTTTTTTTTTTTTTACTCTGTTGGATTTAATTGAAAGACTTATCTAAGGAAATAGGTTGGTGGGGTTATTTGTGCCGATCTGTGGGCAGCTGTGATTGTGACGCCCCCTGCGACATTGCTTGTTAAAAAACGCTATAAAACTGACATTTTGATTGGATCTGACCTAGACTCAGGCAGGAATCCTTGGTTCTGTAACGATGCTCCAGCATTTGTCAGCTGTCAGTAGAGTGCTAGCAATACTGCTGACACCACTATTATTTTGATTACTGACCACCCATTAATCCTGCAGAAAGCACAATTCACCATAAGTGATCCTCCCGAAGCTACCTCCCCCCATCTCCCACAAATCCATCAACCCGTCTAGAAATGCTTCTGTATTCCAGGAACTCTTTACACTTGCCCGAAACCCATTTATGAGGTTTATCAATGCTTGTATATATGTTGAGATACAACTGCAAGCGGCAGGAAAGTCTATTCCACATAATGTTGTGGAAGGTTTCGAGGGTCTCTTCTTCTAGTGCAGTGTAGACACAGAGACTGCATGGCCTGGTTCTGTGGTCATGTTACTGCATGGCCTGGTTCTGTGGTCATGTTACTGCATGGCCTGGTTCTGTGGTCATGTTACTGCATGGCCTGGTTCTGTGGTCATGTTACTGCATGGCCTGGTTCTCTGCCCTTGTAATTGTAATTCCAGAGTGTTGTTGACATGGTTGTCAGAAGCTGTGAGCAGAGCAGCGCCCTTATAGATCCATCATTAGGGACACATGTCACATATGAAACCAACTGTTGTGTCTCACAAGTAGTGAGATGTTGCAATTATAACAAATTAACGAAAATAATCAAAAGAATACATTATGTCCTGTTTAACGATGCAATGGTTATTCCAAGCATCATTCCAAGGTCTTCACTGCACATCACTATGGGAAGGAGAGGAGGTGGGGGGGAGTGAGTGAGTGAGTTTGTGTGTGTGTGTGTGTGCGTGTGTCTGTGTTGAGAAGGGGTGGTAGACAGTTTGTACAGTCCCGTTCTCACTCGGTCTCACATGTCCCTCCACTGCTCGCTGACCCGACATCCTGCATGAAGGTCACATGAGATTCTCAACCAATCAATGTTGATAATGTATTCGGGCCCAGCGTGAGACAGTCGATGGGCGGTTTGCAGATCGTGGTGCCATATGTTCCCATTTGGCCCGCAGGGGCATCCACATGAGTCACGAAACAAACCTCGATGACGTTCCTAGAGAAGCCCGACTAGGAACGTTTCTCGGAAACCAGGATTGAAACTCGTACGAGAGAAAGTGAACTCACACCGTACAACGCTGTCATGGTTGTATCTCTCAGCGCCTCAAGTCGCGCGCTGAAATCCTTCCATCACGACCAGTACACGCCTGCAGCTCAGCTGACTAAATCCTTCGCTGATAAATCAAGGCCTTGCCACTGGTTAACTCCTTCTCGGGATAAAGCATTTCCCTCAAGGCTTCTTAAATAATGACAGGTTTAAATGCAGGCCTTGTAATTCTGAACTTGATAGTACAGCGCGGAATGTTACACTCTAGCGGTCCACAGCGTCCTTTGATGTTGCTCATGTGTAAGGTTTCCGCACTGTGTCAGTGAGCATTGCACGCTCGCTGACGTTCGCCAGACACTTTGATCTAAAACCCCAAACATTTTTAACTCCGCAAAACGGACAAATCCCAAACACACATAGAATGTGTTTCACACGCAGGTGCACACGAGCATACAGTAAACGCACACACTCGCACACACAGACTGTGAACGCACACACTCGCACAGAGACTGTGAAAGCAGGCACTCACACACGCGCTATATAGGCACACGCTCACACATACTGTACACACTCACGCGCACAGGCACAGTGCAGGCCCATTCCACTTGGTACTCTCTCAGGGTACATTTAGTGCACGTTCCAATTAATTTCAAAGACTCAATGACTTTATACCATTACGTAACACCTGTGTTGCCAGTGACATAAACAGTAATACAATGATGTAATTAGCTTAGATAGACAGTGCTACATGGTACAGCTTCCTCGGAGGAAAATTAATGTTTTATATTGCTTCGCGGTAAAATAGACAATTCGTTGGAAAAAAAGAACAAGAAAACATTTAAAAATCATACATCCCTGAAGATATATTATGAATCACTGCGTGCTATATGGCGCGCGGCATAGCTGCGCCGCCGTTATGATCAATATTTCTGACGGGCCGAGCTCATACATTACATGAACTGTTCAGTCAAGAAAAAACGATACAGCAGCTCACGCTGTTCTGTGTGTTGTTCCCTACTCTGAGCTAAAACATTCAGATGTTCCTGTTGCCTCTGTGTTCTGGGGAGGGATGAGTAGAGGGCAGGTGGAGGGAGAAGAGAACAGGAGGGAGGAGAGGAAGGAGATTAGAGGACAGGGAGGAGAGGAGAAGGAGGGGAATGGAGGAGAGGAGAAGAAGGAGATTAGAGGAGAGGGAAGAGAGGAGAAGGGAAGATAGGCTAATAGAGGAGAACGTGGAGAGGAAAGGAGAAGGAGTTGAGGCGAGGAGAGCAACAAGAGTCATGTAGCAGCAACATCACTCCAAATTCCTCCTAATGTACAAAGCATGTCATGGACCCAGAGGAATCTCTTCCCATTGCTGGACTGACTCTGGCAAACCTGGCAACCTTCCACTCATCCCCCCCCCATCCCTCCCACCCCCCCTGCTGAGTCCCCGGGCATGGACACACAGGCACACCCTCCTCTCAGGACATGGCAGGCCGAACACGTCCCTGAGCGACGCCTCATGGCTCAGCTCTAAAGTGCTGCATGTGGGTTGAATCAGATCACTGGCCATCCAAGACACACACACGGGTTCAGTACAGATGTGAAAAAAAAACCCAGACAGAGATGAGCCCCATAACCTTGAGTGGCACTCAAGAACTAACACCACCGCCTGCCCCCCCCCCCCCCCCCCCCGCCCCCATCCGGAGCCCCCCACCACCCCTCCCCAGCCCCCCCTCCTCCCCCTTCAACTCCTCCCTAGAACCGTGTCACCTTCTGCTCACAGAGGAGGGGAGGGGAGATGGGGGGAGGGGATGGGAGGGGAGGGGAGGGGAGGGGAGGGGAGAGGAGAGGAGAGAGGAGAGGAGAGGAGAGGAGAGGAGAGGAGAGGAGAGGAGAGGAGAGGAGGGGAGGGGGGTGGGGGGAGGGGAGATGGGGGGAGGGGAGGGGAGCCCTGTCAACATTCAGTTACATTCCCATGCAGAACAGTGGGGCTGTGAAAAGTGCCACAGCACTGCTTGGTCAAGCACGTCCCATCTCCCTGACCGAGCAGCGAGCCTTCTGTCCTGTCAGCCAGCGTTAGCAGCTAGCTGTGTCGCTCGCAGCGGCTACGAAAATAAGACTTGAGTGTCAGGAGCAGCGCCGTGTCATGGCGGATAAACGTCAACGGCACACCAGCAGTCTTTACGTGGCCCAATCGGACGCGAGGAAGCAGAGCGTGGTCCCCCGGCGAGCGGGCGAGGTTCCTGTTCCCTCGGCCGGCTGGTGCTGACGGAGGAGGAGAGCCGCGGTTTATGGAGGAGGACTTGCGAAGGCCTCGGGGGAAACTTGTACTGTTAGACCCCATGGGTGTTCCTCCCCTCCCCCCCCTCCCTACCTCCCCCCCCACCCTCCCTACCTCCCTCCCTACCTCCCCCCCTCCCTACCTCCCTCCCTCATCCCTTTTCTCTCTTCCCTCTGCTCCTCCTCCCTACTCACACCCACCCCCTCCCTCATCCCTCCTCTCTTCCCTCCCTTCCCCCACACCCACCCCCTTCCTTTCCTCCATCCCTGGCCCTCCCATCCCCCCTCTCTCTCCCTCCCCCAATCCCCCCTCTCTCTCGCTCCCCCAATCCCCCCACTCCCTCCCTCCGACCTACCAGAAGAAGGCGTACATGACCAGGACGTTGCCACCGACGCCCAGCGCTCCGATCACCAGAACGAAAAAGGCAACGATGTAGTGGGCCTGGTCCGGAACGTCCACCTTCCGGAAGAATCCTCGATCCATGGTGTCCATGTCAGCTGTGGTCATGGCAACAACACACAGAAACCAGCCTGTCAACTACATAATTATACCAGCCTGCCAACTATAGAGTGATACAAGCCCTCTCAGCTATAGAATTATATAGGACAACATACAGAAACCACTTGGTTTAGACATAGAAAACCATCCTGTGAGCTATAGAATTATATAAGACTGCACAGAAAGGGAAGCACCCAATCCGAATTCAGGAATTAGCAACCCAAGGCCTTCTGACATTCAGCTTTCCACTCCAACATCTCACTCACGTCCTCCACCCCTCTAAACACAAACTGTCATCTGTCAGGTTTCTAAGCATTATGGCCAACCTTTACATCAAGTCTGAATGGATGTATGGACTGTTTTAGAAAATACAGAGTTTCAGCTTATCTCTCTCCCTCTCTCTCTCTCTTTGTCTGTCTCTCTATCTTGCTAGAAAAGCTGAACATTTGTTGAACGAAAAACTGACAACCAAAATGTGCATGAAAGGAGGGCGATATTTTCATGGGGCCCAACATTTCCCCAAGCCGGAAGGAAGGAGAGCTGGTTGTACTGAATGAGGAAAGGAATCTGTGACCTCAAATAGATATTTTAATTGTAACAGAGTTTGTTGTGTTGGTGAACTCTTATCTGGTGTTGTTTGGTTAATTAATGTTGTATTTATGTTCATTTTGATTCATCCAAGATTTTATCCTTCTGTTCTCAACACTTTTAAACCTTTAGCTCATGTTTATCTCATAACTAAATATTATTTGTCTTTCTCAGTTTTTCATAATTTATCAATAGAAAATATAGTTAACCTGGGTTCATGGTTATTTCACACCTCTGTTGCCTGGGTGACAGTATGGAATATGATGTTACACTTCGCTCTTCTCGGCTGGTGTTTGCGGTTTCTGTGAAGATATAAGCCTCTGTATAACAAGAGCTATTAGACTTTTTCATGTAGTACGCTTAGTCCGGACATTTTCTTCAGTTTCAGCCTCTCCAGAGAATGAAAGGCTTTCTATGATAAGTGAACTTGGTAGAAATTGAGAAAGAGGTACATTTTTTCTTGTGCGGTCATAAGGGATGTACTTTTGTTTTCTCTTTAGGATACTGAAAAGTACGTGAGGTAAGAGGAGAAAAGGCAGAATATTTTGTTGAAGACCGAGCTATTAAAGGGGCAATTGACTGCAAAACCGATTTTACCTTGTCATTGTTGAAAAACGACAGTTCGGAGGGTTAACTGAACATACCGTGAATATCAAAGTCCATTGACACCTCTTTCCTATTCAAATCTCAAAAATAATTTTTTTTGCTGTAAAACGCTAGCTTTTCAACAAAGCCACCGGTCCTACGTAGGACCGGTGATCGCCCTCTTATTGGCTCTGGTCTGTATCTTTGTCACGCCCCAGAATTTACATCCAGACCAGCCCGAGGTAGCGTCTATCTCCGATACTAGTTTAGCTGCGCGCTGCTCTGTGTAGGCTACTTATAAGGAATTACAAAGAACGTTTTGAATTATAACAAGGATATTGAAAATGGACCACGATCGTAAATGCTGTGTTCCAGGCTGTACAGGGAAGGCTAACACTCACAGTCTTCCCAAGGAGCCAAACATTCAACAGGCATGGCTGCTGTTGTCTATGAGAAGATCCCGGCGAAGTTCGACACTCAAACATTCATTTGCTCTGAACATTTCACCCAAGACAGTTTTGACAACCTTGGACAATTTCAAGCAGGATATGCTAGGAAGCTGAACCTGGAAAGAGGTGCTGTTCCAACCGTATGCTCATTGCAACCGCAAGCTATAAGGACAGTATGATGTTGTGCTAACAGTTATTAGCAATGCTAACGTTTCCTGTATATAGCATACCAGGTAGAATGCTAAATACGTTTCTACACACATCAAATGACTCTAGCTAGACTAGCTGTAGTCGGCATTAGAAGGGAAGCTTCCGAAAAATAGCCAGAAAACGAACTGCAGTCTGGCTTATTGCTAACGCCTGTCTAGATAATCTATTTGAACTGGAGAAAGGCAGGTTCTAGATACAGGATACGTTAGCATTGCTAGTAACTGTTACTAGTAACACCTAGACTGTAGGCATGATGTAAACAAGTTTAGCTTGCTAGTTAACGCAAGAGCATAGGTAGAATGTGTGATAATTTAGCCTAGTTTATTGGCAATGGGGCTAACGTTGATTCATGTTCCTGACTGTGTTTCATTCAAATAAATAACCTGTGTAATGAAAATCTACAATTCACGATGCATGTTTGTCCAGATCTTTGTCATGTTATTTTACAACAAGATATCTAGAGCTAGCCTAGCTAGCTAACTGAAGCCGAGTAGAATCACGATATGGTTTGGTTGCTAAGCTGTAGTCTAACGTTCTACCCACCTAAGTCAATCCAGTTTGCTTCAACAACAGAAGTGGAAACAAGTAATGTTATCATTTCAAATGATATATAGTCAATCTGTTGAAAACAGTGTTGTGTAGACACAATAGATTTATTTGCACGTTTTTATTTAAAGTCTCCAACTTCGGTGTTTCAGCTAGTGCTGCTGTTGGCCGTGTTGCGTTTTTGCTCCCAGCTTCACTCGTTGATAACCAACCAATCAGCGCGCAGCTTATCTAAATATTAATGAGCATACCATAAAAGGAGAAAAGCTAGTGTTTTTTCCCGGGAACATTTCAGAGGATCTGTCAGAGGGCATAGAACAGCACCCGGGCCATTTTCAACCCAACCAATGTTACATACCCTATTCGGAGACCTTAAGGAACAGTGTGAAATACCCCAAAAACCCAGTCAATTGCCCCTTTAAGTAATTTTGTAATGTAATAATATGTAAAGACAACTATAGAGCGGCAACTATAATTTTTGTGTCTTGCAAACCTACGAGGGTGAACACTTTGTGTGCATGACACAAAAATGAAAGAAAACCAATAAATCTTATCCTACATATAGAATAGAATGTATCTGGCAGAAGAGAACATGTTTCTAGGCAACCGCTGGTTTCCAGGGCATAATAAGGAATGGAAAAATAAGTTACGAATCTATGGCTGAATCTATGACTGAATCTATGACTGAATCTATGACTGAATCTATGGCTGAATCTATGACTGAATCTATGACTGAATCTATGACTGAATCTATGACTGAATCTATGACTGAATTGATTTGTCAGAGGCCACATTCTCCTGGCTGACATTCATTTTTTTCAAATACATTTCATTAAATTAGCAGAAGAAACTCAGGGATCGCTTCATTGTACAACGTCAGTTCGGTTCTAACGACAAAGTGACAGAAAAGGGCACATCTTGTCCAAAAGTAATTCAACCACACTTATTAATCCCTCTGAAACATGAAACAATTTTCCATAACTAGACAGGGTGATTAACCTTGGGCTGGTTTTTGATTATGAAAATGGCTGTAGGGGCCCGATTTCTCCTGTCAGGGGCCCACTGTGTCACTGAGGTGCTGGCTGTAAGAGGATTTATTTCTTTAGATTAATGTGATCGAATCAGGAGAGCCCATAGTGTCACGCCATGCTCTCCTCGCAGGAAGCTGTTGGGTTTTCATCGCCATGGTGACCTACTTCAAGTTCAGGAAGTGGATTGGGAGCTGTGTAGGACTTTAGATGTTCTAAAGGAGCTGCATAAAAAACTGGGCATCTAAAGCTGGATTTCACATTTAGAATGACTGTTGTTAGCAACACATCAGTTTAAGCTTCCATCAACTGCCATTTAACTGCTTGGCAATAAGCTCAGGTAACATTGTGGTTACTTAGGAATTGCTGTAATATAGAAGTTTATAGTGACACTTCATTAGGCTTTTCTACACAGTTTAAACACAGGTGAAACCTACTGGGTCAGTGGATGTTATTGTTGATCTTGTTTTGGTAACTCAACATTCAACTGCACCTTCACGACATCCCCTCCCCCCTCTCACCCCTTCCCCCCCCCACCCCTCTCCCCTCTCAATCCTCCCCCCCTCCCCTCCCCCACCTTTGTGACCCCCAACAACTTATCCCATTAACCACATAGGCATTCCTATTTACCTACCTATAGTTAATGTTACGCACTCATTTATTTCTCATTTATTTCAGGGACAATGCACACTAATCAACAGCAAAACTGTAAGTGCGCCAGAGTTAGCCAGAGAGGCTAATTTTCATCTGCTGTCCACAGCCAGATGTTTAAAGGCAGCCTAAAATTACAAAATATCAAATAACATACTAAGGTTAAAATAAGTCAATAAACACACAGTAACGTAGACACACCCAGTTCACATATAAGCAACAGAAAAGAGTACTTGCAGTACAAGCGCACATATGGCACTGAGGCACATAACACACATCAACACGACAAACACACATATAAGCAGACAATACATCAGTGTTTGCATACCTGATTGGCAACAAGCCATTCCTTGAGGCTATGTCTGTCACCACAAGAGTGTGCTGAATTTACAGAAAATGCAGATTTGCTAAATTTTTGGCTAAACTGCAGTCACATGGTAGATAATGGAAACTTAACGTCAGCCCTGTTCTAACACGGAGATGAAAAGATGCTATGAAGCATCTCTCTCTCGCCTTGCGTGTGTGTCACGTATTCCTGATGAGGTCGTAATCCTCTCCAACTATCCATCCTCTCCAACTATTCAAAAACTATTCTTTTATTTTCCTTTTGACTTCTCTCTCTCATGGGCGGTTCAAGTGCCACGAATCCCTCGGAGAAAAAGAAGCGCTATACATCAGACGAATATGCTAATATTCATGAGTTTCTTTGGTCACAGCCAATTCATCATTATTGTAAAGCATCACTTGAATCGGAATGTATTCTGAACAACCATACTGTTCCGGGACGGGAGGCCAAACCAAACAACTAGGTCTTCTGAACTCTTGTGTTTGATCATTTCTTTCCGTTACATTACATTTACACATTTAGCAGACGCTTTTATCTAAATCGACATCCAAGAGAGAGTTTTACAAAAGTGCATAGGTCACTGATCATAACAACAAGATAGCCCCAAACATTTCCAATACTTAGTGACCCTAAAATTGAGGATTATATCATTTATCTTCCGACACATCAATTAAGTCTTAAATTGCAGTATGTCACATCAAAACAAGGATACACTGCTGTGTTCATTGTTGTTTCTGCTTCCTTCTCTCTTTTCTTATCTTTCTCCATCTCTCGTCTCTCCTATCCTTATTACTCCCTCCCTCCCTCCATCCTCTTCTCCCTCCCTCCCTCCTTCCCTCTCCCTCCCTCTGTCTCCCTCTCCCTCCCTCTGTCTCCCTCTCCCTTCCTCTCCCTCCCTCTGTCTCCCTCTCCCTCCCTCTCCCTCCCTCTGTCTCCCTCTCCCTCCCTCTGTCTCCCTCCCTCTCCCTCTCCCTCTCCCTCTCCCTCCCTCCTCCTCTCTCTCCTTCTGCCTCCAACTCCTAACTCCTTCTCTCTGTATCTCTTTCCCTCTCCCTCATTCTCTCTCCCTCTTTCTTTTCCTTCCCCCTTGTTCTCACCCTCTCTCACTGTCATGACTGCGTCAGAGACAATCACCACCTCTCACCTTCCTTCCTCACCCCAGCCAAAAGTGTTAAACTCACATGAGCTTGAATTTTACGAGAATTCATTTTGGAGAAATTAGGAGTTGTTTGCAACATTCCAGTGACCAACTGACTAATGACTTCACCGCAGCCTGTCAGCCAGTGGAAGGATATCCATCTGTTCGTTTACACAGAACCAAAAGTTTGAACTGTGAAAGCTTTCTGACAGCTCCCTCAATGACTTCCTTTCGTCACTTTGTGCTGAGTTTGATGGACAACCTCAGGATAACATGTTTTTCTTATGAAACATAAACTCTAAACTCATGCTAAATGTACTGAATAGATATGTATGATGTTCTGTATCAAAAACATGCATGGACATGAACAGACAAACACAGATATAAACGTCTAATGGATTCTCTCTCATGATTTTACAGTAAAAGAACATGACTCTATTTGATTGGCCAGCAGGTCAAAGAATCAGAGCTCTGCAGCTTGTCATACATCCACGATGCTCTCAAAACACACTATACACTATAAACGGCAAAACTGAGGGAAAACATCAAAACATCTTCCCTATACTCCACCTGGCACGTGTACGTACTAAACTGTCCTAAACTGTCCCAACCGCTACAAAACACTCATTGAAAACCTATAGGGCAATACGTTATGAATGAGCATAAACACACTAATCCAAGATAGCTAAACAGCAGCACAAGCAAAGTAGTGCAACTGTAAACAGAGGAGCAGGTGGGAAACCTCCATAGCACCTCTTCCAGAGCTGTGGTCTTGGTTTAGGGTCACCTGCTCTAGGTTCTCTAAACAGTTCTTCTTAGGACACAAAACGGCAAGAGCAGTTGTGCCTCATCTGATCCACCAGAAGCATGACAAGGAAAAAATGGACACATCTTTCAGTCAAGCTGAGTTAAAGAAATCTGCACTGTACCTGCTTCAGAGTCCGAGTCCTTCTGTCGTGTGTGTGTGTGTGTGTGTGTGTGTGTGTGGAGTGGACCACAACTGTGGTGCTGGTGGACCAGGCGGAGATGACCCACAGCTTCACTAATCCAGGGCTGGTAAGAAGATGCTCTGGAAGAGAGACGATTAGTGCTGGAGGAGCCTCGATCGCTCTCTCTCTCACTCTCCCTCGCTGTCTCTGTCCCTCGCTCTCTCTCTCACTCTCCCTCGCTGTCTCTCTCCCTCGCTGTCTCTCTCCCTCTCCCTCGCTGTCTCTCTCTCTCTCCCTCGCTGTCTCTCTCCCTCTCACTCGCTGTCTCTCTCCCTCTCCCTCGCTGTCTCTCTCTCCCTCTCCCTCTCCCTCGCTGTCTCTCTGTCCCTTGTTCCCTCGCCGTCTCTCACTTTCTGTGGACCCCCCCCCCTTCTCTCTTTTCCTCACTGTCTCTCACTTTCTATGAATCCCCCCTCCCTCTCTCTCCCTCTCTCTCTCTGTATCTCTCTATCTGTATCTCTTCTCTCTCTCTGTGTTTATCCTCTCCCTGCTGCTCTCTTCTCAGGCAACAACAGAGCAGAGAAAGGCAGGGGCTCATTGACCCAGCTCCCTGCCTCCTCCCCCCTGCCTCTTCCCCCCTGGCTCCTCCCCCCTGCCTCCCCTCCCCTTCTACCTACACTCCTCTCCTCCCTTTACTCCCGACCCCTCCTCTCCTCTCTTCTACCCCTCTCCTCCCCTGCAATCTGTTAATTTGAAATCTGTAATGGTAGGAAGTCTGGAAATTAACTGACAGAAGTATGTATCCATAGCTTTATGTGTGTGAGCGTGCATGTGAATGCCATGCATTAATGTGCACGTGTATTGTGTGTGTGTAGACAGTAAGTGTGCACTTGTGTGTGTGTGTTGTAATAAATGTCTGTGGATTTGCGAATGTGTACAACATGACATACTCATGTAAATCCAGCCCTAAACCTTTTATAAGTGACACCCCACTGAAACCTCGAGGGAGAAGTTCAGGTTGATAACAGAAGAGAGACCGATATTCAGTCTACAGTGTGGGAACGTGTCACACCTAAAGCATGACATGGGATTACAGACTTCAACGGGGATTATGCCTTACAACACGTAGTGAGTCAGACAGAGCGAGACAAGCCGGGCAGATTGAGATTCGGGAGTATCCGACTCAGGTTGAGATTCAGGAGGATCAGACTCAGGTTGAGATTCGGGAGTATCCGACTCAGGTTGAGATTCAGGAGGATCAGACTCAGGTTGAGATTCGGGAGTATCCGACTCAGGTTGAGATTCGGGAGTATCCGACTCAGGTTGAAATTCGGGAGTCTCCGACTCAGGTTGAGATTCGGGAGTCTCCGACTCAGGTTGAGATTCAGGAGAATCAGACTCAGGTTGTTGTGAGAACAAACGACGACGGACAACTCCACATGAGCGCAGTGGTCACAACCCCTGCTGACCCCTTGCCGAAAACAGCTTCAATCAGTTTAACGAGGGGCAATTGATCACTACCGCTCCACCAGAGTGTATGTATATCGTTAGTAATCAATTACCCCCCAATCCCCCAGAGCGATTGTCCAACTTGATCCAGGCAGCCATGTGAGCATGGAAAAGCGGTAATGAAAGTCTGGAGGGCTGGGAGTAGAGCAGGGGGGTGAGGTGTGAGTCTATCGGTCCGCTTCCCTGAGGCCCCCGCGTTGGTTAGAGATCCAGGGCCCTGGAGGATCAGACCTTTTAAAGCAGCAGCATCCTTCTTGTTCACAGCCCAGCCATGTGTGAGGGCGGTCCTAGGAGGGGGCGGATAAAAGCCTCCCATGTTTCTCATCACACGCACAGCTGAGCAGACAGCTGCCCTCCACCCCCCCCCCCATACACACACACACACACACACCCATACACACACACACACACACACATACACACACACACACACACACATACACACACACACACAATGGCTTCCTCTTCCCGACACCCTTCTGACAGAACCCTGCCTTGTTTAGTCTGGATTTAATACGGGGAAGTCAGATGGCTGAGCAGTTAGGGAATCAGGCTATTAATCAGAAGGTTGCCGGTTTGATTCCCGGCCGGGAAAAATTAAGTTGTGTCCTTGGGCAAGGCAATCCTACTTGCCTCGGGGGAATGTCCCTGTACTGACTGTAAGTCGCTCTGGATAAGAGCGTCTGCTAAATGACTAAATGTAATGTAATGGAAGACTGTAATGGAAGACAGGGAAAAATATAATAAAGTATGTTTGCAAAGTAGAAATACGAACATACTGGTTGTCATTAAGTAAGTGAATATACCAAATCTGTCAATTTTAAGTCGACTTCCAATTGTGTAGAAAAAGGATTAATGCAATGAAAATATAAGCTCTCGTTTACCACATTTTAATTAGGAGTGACTCCTAGCATGACTCCAGTCTAGCCTGACTTCAGTCTAGCTAAACCAACTGTCATCTCCCTGACTTCAGTCTAGCTAAACCAACTGTCATCTCCCTGACTTCAGTCTAGCTAAACCAACTGTCATCTCCCTGACTTCAGTCTAGCTAAACCAACTGTCATCTCCCTGACTTCAGTCTAGCTAAACCAACTGTCATCTACCTGATGCACTTTCACTGGAGAACAGAACATGACTGTTTTTTAGAGACTTTAATCTGGCAATCTTTTTCTAAAAAAGAGACTCAAGTACCATAATCACCCCCCCTTTCACCCCCTCCCCCCCATACCAAAAAAGGAGTCAAACACTGTGGTTGTGTTGTCGGGCAGGGTGTGTGTGTGTGTGTGTGTGTGTGTGTGTGTGTGGGTCACCACAGAGCAGGTCAAAGCTGGTCCATGGTTGTGATCACCAGCTGATCCCCGTGGCAACGTCATATCGCTGCGGTAACAAAGCTGGCTTGTTTTCCCGGTGTGGGGTGTACACAGGGAGCAGTGTCTCACAGACAGGCTGTCTCAGTGTCTCAGGAAGACATGAGGGATCTCCAGACATTACACACACACAAAAACACACACACACATCCCCACCCACACACACACAAAAACACAACACACGCACGTCCTATGATGGAAGCCCTCCTAGATCAGAGATCAGCATCTGAGTCTGGCTGACTCACCTGTGAAGAGTTTTACAATTTTTCAATGTTTACAATTGCAAACAAATCTTGGTCAAAACTTAGGTCCCATTGTCCAAACTCTTCACACAGTCAATGAAACAGAAGTGTATGTTCACTGCTTTCACACAAAATGCATTCAATGAACACATTCTCGAAAATCCATACTCTTTTCTCCTATAATCCACCACCACCAAAACATTCTGTATTTGCAGCACTTTTAACGAATGGTGACATACAGTTTCCAAAACTGTTACAAAACCATGAAATATTGATTCATGTGAAAAATCATCCAAAATTCAAAGATAATGGTTCATAATTTTTGTAATGTTTTTTTCATCTCCTGTTGCGTGGCTGAAAATCTCCACACCAACACAAGCTACACACATCAACACAACCCACACACACCAACAAATCCATCATGCACACCAGCTGAGTACACAGTACACACACCAACACAACCCACACACATCAACACAACCTACAAACACCAACACAACCTACACACACCAACACAGTCCACTCAGACAACAAGTAACCAACAACAAAGAAAGATTATGTATACCGTATACTGGTTGTGTGATGTGTGTTTGTGTACCTACCGTACCTGTGTGTGTGTGTGTGTCTGTGTGTGTGTCAGCCAGAGAGGTAGCGTGTTGCTGTGAAGGCAGAGCAGAGGAATCTTTTATCACATTGTCACAAGGCTTTTCAATAGAACGGAGCCCCAGCTGCCATCCTCTCTCTCCTCTCCTGCCATCCACCTGTAGAGGTCGGACGGCCGGAACACAGATGTGCCTAATGAAAGACAAATTCTTTCACAGAACACAGAAGGTCGAGAATACTCGAGTCCACGTACAGATGAAAAAGGTGTTGTAAAATGTAAAATGTTTTTCTTTATTTCTCTTTACTTGAAATGTTTCAAGGTGGGACGCAGGATGATACATGACTGGTGACTGGTTCAAGGCAACCAGCATCATTATTTATCACTACACTGTCATCACTCACTTACTCCCAAATGTCTACAATTCTGTGTGTGTTTAGTGTGTGTGTGTGTTTAGTGTGTGTTTAGTGCCTGTGTGTATGGTGTGGCCCATCTGTCCCACGGACAAAAAATAGGGGGAACAAAGGTTATTGATCAGTGCTTTAATGATCACACTTTTAATTATCCAGGGAATTGATCAACTCTGAATTGCCTTTGGGATGGGGGGGGGGGGGGGGGGGGGGGGGGGGGGGGGGGGGGGGGGGGGGAAGGGGGGGATGAAAGAAAAAGGAGAGAAGATTGATTTGTGAGAATACAGCACACAGCTATTGAAATGCACAACTCTCATTTCAAACATGAGAGGAATCCAAACATACAATCAAATGCAGAACCACCCTCTCTGGTGCTGTGGTAAGGGGTGGTAAACATCTCTATGCTAATGTAACAGGGGAAGTCGCGCTGCAGGTCAATCCTCCCGATCTTTTCCAATCTTAGACTTGCAAGCGCGACTCCTTAACTTAACATACGGCTACCTGAGGAGTGAGTTTACCAATTGGACATCGGCTTCACTAATTAGTAACTAGAAATATAGCTTAGCCTACTGTACTGTGGACTGGGTAATGTGTATGCTTAGCCCCAACACTAACCCCAATTAACATTTACATTTTACATGTTAATCATTTAGCAGACGCTTTTATTCATAGCGACGTTAGCCTGGCTCTGCCCTCCTACATACTTCCGCCCAATTTTCATTTTGCTTCTATACAAGGTCTGGGATTTCGGTGTATTAGTCATTTTTTGGAAACAACATTTTTGTAAGTCCAATCAGCGAACAGAGGGAGTGGCTGAGAACGTTGACGTTGATGTCGTTCGCTAATTTGAGTTGTAGTTCAGAAAAGGCAGCGGAGAAAGATGCAACCGAAGCCATTCGGTTTGGGAAAAGTTTGATTTTTCAGCTAGCTCGTGGTGAAGGAGTTGGCTAAGGCGAACGCTAGCGATTGGTTATGGCAGATCAGAATGGCTCTGGTCAGATCCAATAGTTTTAAACTTCAACAGAGTACCCGCCTTCAAGGAAGTTAACGATTGTCAATGGAGCGATCCCAGACTCTCTGTACAAATTCAATGTAGAGAGTCTGGTGGGACCAGGCTATAGTAGCGTAGGCCAACAGTACAAATAGTGGATTTGAAAAGTGGTGGTAAAACCTTTGAACTTAGATTACAACGTGGACGTTTGGATTTCATGGAACCAGTGGTCATATGTCAACCCTAAATTGTGATTTAGGTACAAAGGTTTGACAACATCCTCAGTATAATCGGAATTGAAGATGTCAAAGTTGAGCCAACAGTGTCATCACAACGCGGAAATTCAGATTTCAGGGGACGAGCGGTAACTCGTCACCTATAGCAACAGAACCCTGTGAGCTAAAAGCCTGAGCCAAAGAAAAACATAGAAACATATATAAAAAAATATAAATACATTTAAAAACATTTTTTTCTATGGCTCTGCTAAAAGCTATAAAGGCATTGTTCTGACGTAAATCTACTGAAGAGGCCAAATTTGGCTAATCGTGCCAATCACCATAATGCACTCAGTTGCATTATGATGTAAAAGATGGTCGACTGTCAGTGTTGACAAGAAATGTTGTTTAATTGTAACTTGTTTAACTACATGCCTCTTATGGTTCTTCCCTTTGGCACTTATTTGTTTTTTCATAATGTACAGTATGCTTTATGTTTTGGTTGCCCCAAGGGCGTAACCATGGTTTAGACATTGGGGTGGTCCAAATGAATACCCTTCCCCATCGTCTGCTAAATGGATACATGTAAATGTAGCCTTCTCCCGTAAACACGTAAAGGCCATGGCAATTCAATGTCGTAACCTCCCTAGGCTATGTTCCTACATTGTAATGACGTTGTTGTCTCAATCTATAGCCTACTGACTTGGTTCAATATAGTGAAGCTAGCCTTGCTTCCAACCCCCAGTCTAGCACACACACACACACACACCACACACCAGTTGAATCTAGGTCGCTCATTAGGAGCAAACATATTATCTAATAGCACTGGGGCTAAAGCAGTCATTTCTATTAAGGACTGCCGCATTGGATTAGTGTGGATTAGCTACTGTCCTGAAAAAAATTATCAATGGGAAAAGGGATGTTGGAACATAGTTAAGGCGATGCTAACTGGAACATTAGTAATCCATAGCTCCTTTAGCACATCTTTTCTTGTGTGGGTTATTTCCACAAAGATCTTATGGCTTTTTAAAGCTGTGACATTATGCAAGCATGTCGAATTTATGCCTTAAATATTTCAACAGTCAACTGTGTAAGGAGACAGCAGTGTAATCAGTTCGATTGCTTGCCCGTAGGCCTACAAACCGCACTGTTCCTGGTGGTGGAGTAAACAGATGATGGACAGAAAACAGCAATGTAAGCATCTCTGCGATGTGAAAGGTGCATGTGCCCCAAGGACAGATTCAAGATCCAGTGCTCTATTCCAGGTTCCCACTTCAGTACACATCGCTGCTCTGTATACGGAGCCTCTGAAGTCTCACACCTCAATTCATCGCTCTTCGCTCCTTTCTTTGTAAATAGCTCATACAGAAACGAACGTCACACTAAGTATGTAACATCTCTCCAATTACATTTTATAACACACCTGTTTTATCTAATGATGTCCGCAGTGGAGATTCCGCTACAAGTGGGCTTCATTGGTTCAGATGTGGTTCCTTTGCGATGTGTCTGGTAAATACAGCCCGTTTCTTGACTCGACCAGCAAAATGCAGATAGAACTATACAATTCTGAGCATTGATCTTCAGCCGTGCTTTCTACATGTGTAACAGACGTGGCCACGCTCTGTCACAAGGTCTAAGAGGCGATGTTTGCCACTCGCTGGGGTCGAACACGCCACCCTTAACTTGCCATGTGCGACCACTATCAGCAAAGCCGACAAAAAACGAGTTATTTATTGACGCGGGTCAGGTTATTTACTTGAGTGAGTTTTACCGATTCACATTTGTTACATACGCACTAATTGTAAGTTCCTTTGGATGAGAGTGTCTTCTAAATGAATACAATTGTAATGTAAGAGACGATTCCTCTCCAAGAGACATTAGGTAAATGTGTCAGGATCCAAGCAGGTGACTGTGGACGAGTTCTGTACATGCTAAATCAAGCCTTGGGATCGTAGGTGTAACGGGTATGCAACGGACGTATTCTTGCTCCGCCAGGGCCGTCGTTCGCTGCCAACGGGAGTCGAACCTGCCACCTCTGGACTGCCAAGCGCAACCACTACCAGCTACGCCAAACAAAAGCTAGCTGTTCATTGACGAGGGTGGCCCATTACATACCTGAAGAGTGAGTTTCACCGATTCACATCGGTTACATAGGCAACATCTGGAGTTTTGTGGGCTTAAGTCGATTGAAAACGACCTTCTCGAATGTGAGGGGAAAAAGGGGTAAACCAAGGTTGGATTATCCTGGAGAACAAAGACTCTACTTAGAAAGACAGGGATTGGGAAACAAGGGTTGGGAAATGAGTAAGAGCTTAAAAAAAGAGAGTCGGATGGTATTCTTTCAAAACTGCCTCCCTCGATAATGGGCCCAGCCAAATAGCCCCATTGCCGACACCACAGAAAGGCAAACCACGTGATACGAAACATGACACAGCTTTGATACCGTGCACTGATGAACAAACACACTCAGTGAGCCTTGTGTAGGAAATGCAACACTGTAGGCTGTCATATTTATGATGTTTTCCAAAACAATTCTGCTGCGAGGCCTGAGTATTTATGTTATCCTTGTTGTAGAGACAGTTCTGTTTTAGTGGCTAGCTGCTTCTGTGGGTCATAGCTCACAGAGCTGAAGGCTAGTTTGACTGACTGCGCTGTTCACAACTTCAACAGCCATCAAGGTTGACTGTTCCCTCTGTTTGTTTGTCAAATAGATTCACATTTTCATTTGTTCTATGTGCTATACATTTACAAAATGAAAATAGGAAAGGGTGGTTTTTACTGTTTTTAAGTTTGTATTTTAATGTATTATTGACGTTGTTGCTGTATGTGGTGTTAAACAGCCATGCTGTAGAACTAATTTCCCCTAAGGAGGACAATAAATAACAATAAAAGGTGATACTAAAAGGTGACAATAAAAGGTGATACTAAAAGGTGACACTAAAAGGTGACATTTTTGTCACAGAGGGCTTGTCACAGAGGGCTTCACATGCGCCCATAGAACTGCCCCTCAACCAACCTAAACCCTCAAGGAAGACAAGGAAAAACTCCCAGAAAAACTCCCACCGGGAGAAAAAATGGAAGAAACCTTGGGAGGAGCAATAAAAGGTGACAATAAAAGGTGATACTAAAAGGTGACAATAAAAGGTGATACTAAAAGGTGATACTAAAAGGTGACACTAAAAGGTGATACTAAAAGGTGATACTAAAAGGTGATACTAAAAGGTGACACTAAAAGGTGATACTAAAAGGTGATACTAAAAGGTGACACTAAAAGGTGATACTAAAAGGTGATACTAAAAGGTGATACCAAAAGGTGACAATAAAAGGTGACTAAAACTCTGTTTCATGGGGTGGTTTTAGATGGCGATCATCTCAGTCAGTCAGTCAGTCAGTCATTTACTCAGACAGTCAGACGCTAAATTAGTCAGTTATTTAGTCAGTCAGCCAGTTATTTAGTCAGTAAGTCAATTATTTAGTCAGCCAGTCAATCAATGAGTCCACCAAGTTCCAGCATCCTACAGGATGTTTTTATCCTCTGGAGCTTATCCTCTTCCTGGTGATCCCTCCCTCCCTCCCTCCCTCCCTCCCTCCCTCCCTCCCTCCCTCCCTCCCTCCCTCCCTCCCTCCCTCCCTCCCTCCCTCCCTCCCTCCCTACTGTCACACGCCTTCCCAATACAAAAATCAATGGGACTTTTTTTTGACTGGAATTTAAAGTATTTCACCCATGGCATGTGACAAGTTGTCTTCTACACTGTGCATTCCTGAAAGAGGATTTCTCGCCGTCGTCAGCACTCAAAACTGTACTCATCATTGGAAACTCCTACGGCGTCAGATGGAAGTGACTTATTAGAGGACACTACATGTGGTATGAAGACGAACTCTTAGCTAGCTGATTTACATCAGAGGATTATCTGGAGAGACTCCTTCCTGTAGCTTCAGGAGACCAGATGACAGATCTCACACACCTTGACGAGGGTGAGCCATCTCAGCGAAATACGAACGTTGAGCTCTTCTCTGATTGGCCCGGAAAAGGACGGCGCCCCCTTCTGACAGCACAGCTAATTCTCCAACTGTCTTCATCTGTCATCACCTTCGTCTTGAATTGTTCATTTGAGATCTGAGGTAACTAAGCCAGCAACGCAGTTCTGCGAGGAGGTAGAAAGAGGACAGGAGGGTCTCAAAATAACCTCCTGTAGTCCATCTATTGACACAACAAAGAATAGGTGCCTTTCAGGGGGCGTAGGAGAGACAAAATGAACACACATGGCAGTGACAATCACCTTTATGATTTCCAGACAGCAATCAAGTTTTTCTTACAATGTTTCAATGGCATCTGCCCTGCTATAAAGCGCCTTTCTTTTGAAGGTGGTGAGTGGTCATTTCACATGATGGGTCAGTCAGTTCTACAGTTGCCCTGTAGGGAGCCCGTCTGTCAGCCACAAGCACGGTCACAGATGCTGCACCTTTCAGTCTCAGTGCGGCTTTGTAGCCAACCAGACCCCCTGCGGTGAAGACAATTTGACAGGTCTGCACAACTCACCCACATTTGAGGGATACAGATAAACCAAGAAATAGCCAAAACCCAACCCATGACAAATGAGTTGGCATTCCTAGAAGTTGGAAATATTGGGACTGGAAAGATATGTACGATATGGTATGAAAGATTAATATTTTAGCGATTGAAAGGCACATCTTGCGACGTTGTACTGTTCACGTTGACAGCCATGCACACAATCCACAACGCATCACACTAATATTCATTCATAACAATATATCAATGGGTATGTCCACTATTGAAATGTGAATTTACATAACACAAGGTATAAGTGGGTTAATGTGACTTGTAAACTAAGTTAAACCATGTTTGTAAACTAAGATAAATATGAGCTAGCATATACTATATGTGATGTAATGTGAACAACACTGTGATGAGCACTGTAGCTATGAACATAAAGCTAAAAACATATCTTACAAAACCACACTCCAAGACCAAGAGCTCCACGCTCCAGTTCCCACTTCTTTGTCTGCATACAAAAGAAAGCTTGTCGTTCTGTCTAAAAATAAATAAATACTATGAGAGATTCTCTGTAATACATTCCCATCCTCCAGTCCAGTCCCACCTGTAAAAGAGTCCCTGGGAAAACGAGAGGCAGGGGAGTCAGGTTCCGCAGGTGTGGATGTTCCGGCCTCTAGCTGAGTCCTCCAGCAGGGAGAGGTGGTGGTTTGGGGAGAGGCTGAGGTGAGACACACAGCCCATAAGCCCCCACATGTACACGCCCTGGGCATCCACGCCTCGCTCCTTCACTCCCCCTGGAACAAGCCCAAACACCAGGAGCATAATCATCGTCTTTATTAACATCATCATCATCACCACCATCATCACCACCATCATCATCATCACCCTACACTGACCCAGGAAGAGATCGGTGTTGGTGTTGAGCTGTCTCATGTTGCCAGGTGACCTTCCAGTGCTGCTCTCTGATTGGTCCACAGTCAGCATCCCAACCTGGCCTTCTCTGGGGGAGATGAGGGTCATAAAAGCAAATTCCAATCAGACTGGTCAGCTGGACCAGGAGAGAGCAGTTCCACCCCTGCTCACTAGGACACATCAGCCATCCCCCTCACTCACTGTCACAGTCATGGACCTAGCACGGTTACCCAGGTTACCATACAGTTTTCATCTGAAGTCCCTTTGTTAAATCATCTTTGTTAACTGACAATTGGTGGCGTACATGAATAGATAATTCTCATTACCGAGTGACTCGAAGGTCAAACTCTCAGAAATGTAATTAGTGTAACAAAAGTCACCTGACTGCTTTGACCCAATGCCATTGGCCATCGCTGAAGGATCCATTCACCATCAGTGTGGCAACACCACTTCCCAGGTTGTAGCTATAGGAGGTTGAAGAGACCCCGGTTACACACACACACACACAAACATTACATGCAAAGACACACACTCATGGCTACCTGAAGAGGAGAGCCCCGCTCGTCAAGCTCAGAGACATGAAGTCAGTGTTGACCCTAAGAGGCATGTGCCCTCGCCATAGCAACAGTCCATGCTGAGAGGAGCTCCTGAAGCGGAGGAACACACTGGTGCTGTAGCCTGACACCCTGAGGGAGGGAGGGAGGGAGAGAGAGAGAGGGAGAGAGGAGAGGGAGGGAGGGAGAGAGGGAGGGAGGGAGAGAGGGAGAGAGGGAGAGGAGGGAGGGAGGGAGAGAGGGAGGGAGAGAAGGAGGGAGAGGAGAGAGGGAGGGAGAGAGGGAGAGAGGGAGGGAGGGAGAGAGGGAGGGAGAGAAGGAGGGAGAGGAGAGAGGGAAGGAGAGAGGGAGAGGAGAGGAGGGAGGGAGGGACGGAGGGAGGGAGGGGGTGAGAGTGGAAGACACTGTCAAATTATCAATAAGCATCTAGGGGTGTTTATCAAAGTATATTAACAAAAGAAACAGCACCTTCTTAAAATGTCTTTCTTGTCGTAAGTGAGGTAGCTTCGGCCAATAAACCGGGGCAATGCCGTGGGCTCTGTGACTGGAGAGTGAGACCTGCACTTACTCACACTGGTCACTAGATGGAGGAAGAGATCCTCCAAAGCATTCAGACACTATAAATACGTTAGAGGAGTGGTTCTCAACCCTGTCCTCAGGGACCCCCTGTCCTGCTTGTTTTAGATGGTTCCCTGCTCCAACACACCTGATTCAGATTCCTGAACATGCAGGACAGGGGGTCCCTGAGGACAGGGTTGAGAACCACTGCGTTAGAGTGTACTACTAACTAGACAACTAACTACTACAGGCGCAGTCAAACTCACAGTTCATGCAGTATGTCCCACATTCTGCAGAGCAGGGTCAGGAAAGGGGAGAGGAAGGAGGAGAGAGGGAGAGGAGATAGAGAGGAGGAGAAGAGAGGGAGGGAGAGGAGATAGAGAGGAGGAGAAGAGAGGGAGAGGAGAGACAGGAGACGTGATAGAGAAGAGGAAGATGTAAGCGACAGATACATGTAGAACCAGTATATCTATAATGAAATGTAGAGCTTATTGGAAGGCAGCCGTGTCACCTTGCTGGCAGTGTTTCCCAGCCCGCCCCAGAGGGCAATCACACTCGTACCCAGGGCCTCGGGGCCGGCACCAGCCTGCGTTCACACAGGGGTTTCCTACGCAGGGGTGCAGGGAGTTGTCCAGGTTGACCCCGGCTGAGAGGTCCTGGGGCAGGCGCAGCCGCTGGCCGTTCACCCTGATCTGACGGAGACAGCAGGAGTCACACACACACACACCACGGGGCGCCGGGCCTCTGGCCTGAATGTGCTCGCACACCGACGGTGATGTCATTTTTACTGTAAGTTGCTGTGACCTCCAGAGGTCATACGGACAAGGTATTGCTCTGGCCTGTACTGTCCTGTCGACAAGATGCTGTACTTTGCTATGCGGTATGTAGCCTCCTGTATCTTGTGTTCATTATATACTGTGCTATGCCATGCTATGCTGATGCTATGATGTGCAATGCTATGCTATGATGTGCTATGCTATGCTATGCTATGCTGATGCTATGATGTGCAATGCAATGCAATGCTATGCTATGCTATGCTATGCTATGCTATGCTATGCTATGCTATGCTATGCTATGCTGTGCTGTGCTGTGCTGTGCTGTGCTATGCAATGCAATGCTATGATGTGCTATGCTGTACCTTCTGAATGCTGCCAGTGAAGGGTTGAGTGAGTCCAGCCTGGATCTTAGTGCTGCTGTGGTCAGGGACCCCCCCAATGAACAGCGGACCCCCACATCTGATTTGGGTGAACGCCCCCTGCAGGACAACACACACACACGCATAGGCACGCACACACACACACGATGACATATAAGGTGTTGTGGCCACAGTTGGCTCCCACTGGCAGTACCCTTCATCATGCATTAGGAGTTAGTACAGCTGGTTAGCAATATGTTTACACTGTTTGTACAGCTGGCTGGCAGGTAGCCGTACAGAGTAGGACTATGTCAAGCAGGCTAACAGTAACCACTACACACTAGGAGTGTGTGTATTCCATGTGTGTGTGTTCCATGTGTGTTCCATGTCTGTGTGTATTCCATGTGTGTGTTGCATGTGTGTGTTCCATGTGTGTTTGTGTTCCATGTGTGTGTGTTCCATGTCTGTGTATTCCATGTGTGTGTATTCCATGTGTGTGTGTTCCATGTGTGTGTGTTCCATGTGTGTGTGTTCCATGTGTGTGTGTTCCATGTGTGTGTATTCCATGTGTGTGTGTTCCATGCCGTGGTCATCAGGTCCCTACCTCTGCCAGGCCGTGGGCAGGCCTCTGGTTGTCCACCTGGAGGATGCCTGCTCTGCCAGTCCTCCACACCCGCAGCTCGTGCCACTCGTTCAGGGAGACGGGCGCCTCACTTCTACACGCCCAGAAACAGCAGTTTACTATCGTCAGGCTCTGCCATACACATACTGAACTAGTGTTTAATAACGGAAACACCAAAATACTGTCAGAGCTATGTGAACCTTGATTTTCCGCTTTACTTTCTTTACTTTTCTGCACTTTTTTTTGCGTCACATGAAATCATCTGCTAAATTAATAAAATGTAACACGTCAATACAATGCAGAGGAGTTCACAAAAATTGACCGTGAGGACCGTTAGTCTCGGGTGTGCACCTCTTTCGTGCACCTGTTGCGGCTCTCCAGGGCGGAGCTAACCTGATCACAGCAGTCCCAGAGCCACAGTCGAAGCGTAGCTCCGGGTGGCCTCCCGCCAGAGTGACGGACAGGAAGTCCCTGGTGTCTGAGTCCTGGCTGTAGAGCAGCGTGCCGTCGGAGGCCGTCGGCAGGAACACCACCTCCAGCTCCTGGAAGGACAGGTAATAGCGGGGGCCCCGGGGCCAGGGGGCGCTAGCGTACGAGCGCACGGCTGCTCTGAAGAGAGGGACCACCAGGAGGAAGCCTGAGGGGACCAAGCCCAGAGAGAGGGTCGGTGTGGGTGTGACTGGGTGTGTCACTCTGTGTGTGTGTGTCATGTACAGTGTGTGTGTGTGTGTGTGGTACACACTATCCTGGCACCTCCGCCCCCTGTAGCCGAGCGGGCACAGACACAGATAGCCGTCTGTGCTGCTGGTGACGCAGGTTCCTCCATTGGCACAGCTGACGTCAGCACAAACACTGGCACTACACACACCTGCAAGGTACACACACACACACACACGCCAGTCAACGTAGCATGGTGTGTATGTGTGTGTGTGTGGGGGGGTGTGTGTGTGTATGTGTGGGACACACCTAAAACCAACTCACCCACGTCCGCTCCACTCAGAGCCAATCCTATTGGCCAGGGCCTCATGTCCATCATCCTGTTGTTGATGCTCAGCATCTGGATACACCCCTGGAAGCCACGATTGGTCCCCGTGGTCCTGATCAGCCAATAGACATTGGGGGATCCACCCACATAGAGAGGGGTTCGGAAGGTGATCTTGGTGTAGTCTCCCTGGAGGAGTCAGAGATGAGTAAATTAGTTTGAATCCTCACCTGTGGGTTTGACTCCTCACCTGTGAGTTTGACTCCTTGCTTGATTCCGACCCTGCACGTCTGACTCCTCACTTATGAGTTTGACTCCTCCCCTGCACGTCTGACT
Source organism: Hypomesus transpacificus (assembly GCF_021917145.1). Taxonomy (NCBI): domain Eukaryota; kingdom Metazoa; phylum Chordata; class Actinopteri; order Osmeriformes; family Osmeridae; genus Hypomesus; species Hypomesus transpacificus. Next base: position 13,592,106 of record NC_061081.1, on the reverse strand, counting down.
CCTCACCTGTGAGCGTCCTGTGACGGGCGTGTCATTGTCCATCCTCAGCCAGCCCGTGACGCCCACCCTGGCGATGGACACCGTGTGCCACCGGCCCGGCGTCACACGCCGCCCGCTCACCATGTGCCCGCTGCCGGTGCCACAGTTGAACCGGAAGTGGAGCCTGCCATGGATGAGCGCCAGGGAGGCGTAGTCACCCTCGCCCTGGTCACTCTCCCCACAGAACAGTAGCAGCCCGCTGTCAGAGTCCGCCTGCAGGACACACACACACGCACGCACGCACACACACACACACACACACACACACACGCGCACACACAGTATCCTCAGGATCCTTCTAGTAGCTCTGTAGAAGAACACATCTTTAGCAGGCAGCTCGTTCTACCTTGAAGTCCAGGGTGATCTGTAACGTGTGGTAGGACTTCTTCAGAGGTTCAAATGCTATGTGGGAGAAGCCGTGGAACTTGGGATAGCTCGCCATCACCACTGGAGGACCAAGAATGGAACAATAATAATGTATTTTAACAGATGCTTTTCTCCAAAGGGGGTATTTATATCTTGACTTGCAATCAAATGCTCTATAAGTCAGCTATACCAATTCCTATGGCTGCCCATACACCTGGACCAGGCTATACCAGGTGAGATAGATCATCAGGCTATACCAGGTGAGGTAGATCACCAGGCTATCCCAGTTGAGATAGATCACCAGGCTATACCAGGTGAGATAGATAGCAGATAGACAGATAGATAGACAGCAGAGTCTCACCCTCAGAACAGGCCTTTCCCCCCAGACCCAGGGCGCAGTAGCAGCGTGACCCCCCGCTCTGGAAGTCGTCGACACACACGCTGTGGGCCGGACACACGGTGTCCTCGCAGGTCAGGTCGTGGAGTCCCCTCCTCCAGCCCCCAGCGCTGGCGGGGGGCGGGGGAGGATGGGGGAGCAGGGGGGAGGGAGGTGAGGAAGGGCTGGTGGTGGAGTTGGATGGTGGGGTGGAAACTAGGGAGACTCTTTCAGGATGTGGCGAGGAGGCTAGGAGGATCGGGCCGGTGACTGTAGTCCTGCTGGGAGTTGTAGTTTTTCTGACATCCCGGGAGATTTTTTCTTCTTCTCCTCCGGCGTCCGAGATGAGAGTCTTGGAGCTGAGTTGAGATCTTATGCTGGTCTCTTTTGAGTAGATAACAGTCTGGAAGACATTAATATGTCACATTTATATATATTTATCGTAGGGAAAAAAAAACTATTGTGAGGTGAAGAACTATTGTACCTCTCGAAGAGGAACATTATGACGTAGTCCGTGAAAGTCGCGCGCTTCCTCCTCAGACAAGTTGTGGTTGCCGGGGTAACCCAGAGCCACAATGCCACTGCCTTCATACTGAGACCCTAGGAAAGAACATTCTGGATGATGCGGCCGTTAACTAGGCAAAAGGTAACAGGGAAAACCCTCTGAATGCTTACTGAGGGTCCATGCTGGGTGGCTGATGGTGCTGAGAGGACTAGTGCCGTAGCTGTTGACCGCCTGGACAGCAAACTGGTACTGGGTGTCTGGGTCCAGACCAGGCACAACCACAGAGCTGCTGCCCACTGAATCTTCAACAGAGGTCCAGTCTGAGTCCACTCCTGGTCTGAAGAACATGAAGACAAACACACACACAGCTTGGTGCCACACTCTGGGGGAGTAGGCCGGCGATCTGGATTCAGAGGTCATTTATGAGCGACGGTGTCTAGTGTGTGTTGTTCCTTTCAGGTCGGCTCTCCCTTTTTACAGAGATGTCGTTTAAGGCTCTGGGACTGATTCTGCTGTCGGGCTACTGCCGGTACCACAATGACTCCCCGTTCCGTGTTCATATATATTGTACAGAACTGGGAGGCGGCATAAAGGTGCAACATTTACGCCTTGAAGCTGTGTAGGTCGCTTTTTAATCACTTTCACTCATTTCCTCTCTTTCACTCACTCTTTTTGTCCTTACCCCCTTATATCCTTCACTCTATGCCTCTCTATCTCTCACGTATTCACTCTCTCCCACTCTCCCTCTTTCTCTCTCCCCTCACACCCTCTCTTTCTCTCACTCATTCCCTCTCTCCCACACTCCCTTGCTCTATTTCTTTCTTTCTCTCACTCATTCTCTCTCTCCAACTCTCTCTCTCCCCTCCCTCACTCACCCTCTCTTTCTCTCTAGGTATTCAGAAACACACTTGTAACCCCCCCCCCCCTCCTATTCAAGACAGGAAAGCAGTTTATTCATGTGGGATTCATTCTTGGTGCTTTGGAGCAGAAGCACATTCTGGGAAAGCCCCAGAGGGAACTTCAGTTTGAAGGACAAACGCACATCCTGGTTTCCCTCCTTGATCCTGGTGTGTGGCCGACAGGGGACATGGAGATATCCTCAGTCCTGAGCTCTGTGTGGAAGAATCTTTTAACCCTTCTCTACACACTGGGACCAGTACATCCATACAAATTTAGAATACCGGCTCCCTAACCACCTCATACACACGCACACCTGAAGTGGTAGCCGATGTGTGGTCATGTAACTGGCACCAAGAACTCCAGACATATCTCGCTGCAGACACACTGTTGGATCGCAGACACACTGCTGCATCAAAGACACACTGCTGGATCACAGACACACTGCTGCATCACAGACACACTGCTGGATCACAGACACACTGCTGCATCACAGACACAGGAGCGTGTGGATCGTACCTGATGTAAGACACGAGAAAGCGAAGGGCTGCCAGGCCGCCCTCCCTCTCGGCAGGTTGCCAGGACAACTTAATCTCAGTGTCTGACACAGAGACCACCCTTGGCTGGGAGGGCGCAACAGGGGGCATGCAGATCTCTGTTTGGGGGGAGGGAGGAGGGGGGGGAGAGATAAAGGAGACAAGGGAAATGAGGGAAGGAATAAAGGAGACAAGGGGAGATGAGGGGGGGGGGGGTCGGAGGAGAGGGGGTGCGAGGGGGGGGGGGAGAGTTAGGAGGAGAAGACCAGGGAGAGATAGAAGGGACGGGGGGTGGGGAGGAGGGGGTCAGAGGGTGGGGTGAGGGAGAGGGATGGGGGGTGGGAGATGGAGGGGGCAGGAGGACAGGGGTTATTATTCCCAGTTCAATGTGCGTTTCTTTCAGCAGTGAACCAGCATGGCTGCACAGGGTAGCAAGGCATGAAGACCAACAACACAGCAACACCAACACACAACTACAATAGGGAATTACCGCATTCCCTTATCGAGATGAAACCGCTTTTCTGAACAGCTCAAGTTCTTATCAATAATAGTATAGAACAGAATACGATACATGACATTTTCATTCATAATATATATATACAGTATATATACTGTATCATGGATATTCAGGACAGATTAGAATAGAAGAAAAACTGGGGGTGAAGGTGCTGACACTCCATATGATGTGTATAACTGTATGTAACATATTTACAGTCATACGAGGTGAACATTGGGGTGTGTCTGACCTGGGTTGAGGGTTCTGATCCTGCGGGGCACACTGGCACGCCCCTCCCCTGCCCAGCCGTACGCCCCCACGCTGAACACATGCTGGGTACCCGGCCTCAGACCACCCACCTCCACATCCTGACACGGGCAGAAGGACACACACACACACAACATACAGCATACACACACCGCAACACAACACAACACAGCACCCACAACCACAAAGCACACACAAGAGTGATATCCGTTAATTATAATGAATGAAAGTCAACAAAAATTGGAAGTCCAAAGCTGTTAGAGTGAAGCTTGAAACTTACAACAGCTGTTTGTCCATCGAACTTTACCTGTGAACGGAAAACCATTACAGCGCAAGTACATCCCCAAACAAAGCGAACAATATTTTTTGTGTTGCCTCGCGTCACGAAGCAGAGAGAGAAGACAGTGCTTCTAGAACTCACCGCAGCCAACACGTCCAAACTCAGGGGAACGTTCACGGCCAGGGCAGAACCTGCAGGGCGCCCGTTTTTCATGACCGCGTAGAACACCTGCGGAACCATAAAGGAAGAAGAACATTCATGGTGTCATGTTCGTTTACTAGGGACCAACGTTGGAGGAGCAATAGTCAAGGTTACGCCAGGGCTGGAAGCAGGCTAGGAAGTAAAGATATGGGTGGTTAGCTCAGAGGTGAAGCATTAGCAACCAGGTTCCAAAACTTCCATGTACGTTGATTAGGATGACAGCACTTTTGCTAAATGAACACAGTATAAGAGACCCAAGCAGAGAGAACAATGTTTCATGCCTCATTGGACTGTATTTTTCAAGTGGAGAGAGAGAGAAGAGAGAGAGAGAGAGAGAGAGAGAGAGAGAGAGAGAGAGAGAGAGAGAGAGAGAGAGAGAGAGAGAGAGAGAGAGAGAGAGAGAGAGAGAGAGAGAGAGAGAGAGAGAGAGAGAGGAAGGGAAACACATGAATCACAGGGGCAAGGCCGGACTCTAACCCAGGCCACTGAGGTAAGGCCTCAGCCTATTTACCTCAGCCTACATAGTACACACACTTATCGGGTGAGCTCCCGGGACGCCCCAGATGCCTCTGTTTTGTTTCCCCTTAGCTCATCCTTCAGCAATGTGACGCGAGCCCTGATGCGAAGGGGCCGAGCTCAGTGTCAAAACAAGCGTTCCTGTTTTTCCATGGAGGACGAATGACGACGGCTTAACGAACCGTCGTAAGAAACGCTGCTTTCCACGTCACAGCGAACAATACCACTGTCACTTACTCTTTGAAAGGCAGAATTACACGGACGAAGGATCTGGACATGAGACAAAGGCCATGAATAATTACACCAAACAGCTGTTATCATAGAATACCTCCAGACCTCCCGCCTGTCCACAGGAATTACCGTCATGGTGCTGCTAGTACTTGCAAGATGGCTGTATCATTTCCCCCTCTCTCTCTCTCCCTTTCTCTCTCCCTCTCTCTCTCCCTCTCTCTCCCCCTCTCTCTCTCTCTCCCTCTCTCTCCCTCTCTCCCTCTCTCTCTCCCTCTCTCTCTTTTTGTCTCATCCTCTCGCCCTTTCCGTCACTGCCACCTCTTTCTCCCTGTTTTTCTCTTTTCTTTCGCACTATCCCCCTTTCTTCCTCCCCCCTCTCTCCCCCTCTTCCTAAATCTCTCTATCTCTGTCACTCTCACACCTTCTCTTTCCCCCTCTTCCTCACCCCCCCTCACCCTCCCCCCCCCCCTCTCACCCTCCAGTCCACCTCTCTCCAGAGAGAGCTTCCTGTCTGATTGGATGGTACTCCTCCAGTCTGCCTCCTGTACTTCTGAGATACTCTCTGATGGTCTGTTTTAGCACTGCTCCAGTGTTAGTTACCCCCCCACCAGACTGAGACACCCTTCTCCTGCCCCCACCCCCACCCCCTCATATCATATCATAGCCTTTGGGTTCATAGGTCAGGTACAGATGACCTCTGCCTCTGTAGGGTCAGGTACAGGAAATCTCAAGGTTCACAGGTCAGTTACAGGTGGGTCGACAATGAGGTTATCTCCTAAACTAAAATGCGACGGGAGAGGAGGAGGAATAAGACTGAAGCCCAATTCTACTGGAAACACAGGTGCCAGAAAAAGACAAGAATCTCCTTGAGAACATTCTCTCTATCTCTCTTTATCTCTATCTTTCTCTCTCTCTCCATCTATGGTTGTGGAGTTACATAGTCTCCATATTCAGACGTGGCATGGTGCCTTATCAGAAAGAGTAGTGGTAAACAGTTATAACAGCACCTGTGACTGTTAGTTACCTGGTCTGCCTGCTTGCCGAGATGTGGTTATTTTGCTCTGTGCTGGTAGATATTGTATAGGCCATTCCTTGACTAGAACTTTGCACTTCTGATCCTTCGTTATTTGCTGTAGTCTACTCAGCCTATATAAACTGTAGTTGTGGATAAACTCGTTTGATAAATAAATAACACGTAAAACGTAGATGTTAAAATCGGTTTGCATTATGCCTATAGCGTCTGTGACACCGCGGTGACACGAGCTGGTCAGTCTTACCTTGTAGCCGGTAACCGTGCTGACGTGCCTCCACGGTATCCGCCACCGGACCTGGACCGCGCTGCAGTTGATGGTCTGCAGCTCGATGTCCAGGGGCGGACTGAGTCGCTCTGGAGAACCGTAACAACGGGTTAACGTCCGGCCGCTCTCTGTTTGTTTACAACCCCCCAGCAAAGTTTGGGCCAAACTCACTAGCTAGATGAGTCACAAGCCGAAGGGAAAGAATTCTGTATACTTTTGCCCCTTTTTATCATGTTGAAATCTACAATCACGCGTCCCATTTTGTCATTTAAATCGCTCAAGCCTTTCCCATGTAATCAGAGTTTATTTTCATCCTAAACGTACATTAAACCCACCTCTGACATAAGTCCTCTGTTTAATCGCAGAAGTCATCGCCCACGCGCATGTGAAAACCAACAAAATAAAAGGCAGGCGTGTTTTTCGTTTAAAGATCACATCCATTTCTTGCACATATCAGAACCACACAACGATTAAATGGACATCCCACCCAGATTAGGCAGGTACGGGTTAACAACCAGGGAAGAGCCGGCTGTCAATCAGGCAGGAGCACGGGCGTTTGAGCAGCAGAAGACTCCTCGGCACGCCCGTGTCCCGGGACCGGGGGAAGCTAATCGGCGGGAGTTGTCTGCGTGGGCGTGTCTCTTAAATCTTAATCTTTAAAGCGTCACGGTGATCAACAGACCAAGTGTGGGAGACTGCCTTGTCAAATTCTCTATAATTGGCCTAATTACGGAACAGCAACCTCGGAACGTTCAACAAGTGTCCAGTTGGCTCGTTTTGTTTACGTGAAGGGTGATAGTCAACCGAATATTTAACGGATGCCAGCTTTTGATGCCCTGCTGGTGGTTTTCAACGTTTCAATCATTGAGTTTTGTTAACTATCTATAGCATCTTTTGATACATTGACTTGGTACCTTGGAGTCAAAATGTTGTGATGATAAAACTAGTCCGAATAATTTTTCGTAATTACTCTAATCAAAACGTTTTGGGGGGGCGGAACTGAGGTTGAAGGTAATTATCTATTTAAATCCAGCAGACAAGCGAGTTACTGTTACAATACATTTATCATCAAGGTTAGCTAAAAAAATAAATAAATACATAAGCCCTATTTCTGAGAACATAAGGATTTTCATAAATTGCTGTGACACGTACAACCGACCAGTATGTATTTATTATGGCCTATATAATAAAATAATTACATCAATACTTTCAGCTTGTGTGGAATGTGCCATCCCGTGTCATTCCGTTATAGGAGGGCGCCACTTAGTGGTCGTGATATGTAATCACACTCAGCACCGACCAGGTACCCTCTAAATATAGAAACGATCCACTTTTTAGGAGTACATTTGTGTAAGACAATTTTGGCCTTGGGTGCATATCAAGCACTTAAAGATAGTCATGGAGCCGGAACAGGAGATGGCATTCTCATATTGCACATTGAGTTTTGTTCTATTTTAGGTATTTGAGTGACAAATTTAGGATCTGGAACTCATAGCTCTGGGCAACTCAAACACATTCCATCTCTGTTAGCCGTACTTTGACCCTTGACCCCCCCTCCCCGCCCCCCCCCCCCCCCCCCCCCCCACCAGCCTTGAACAGGAACCAAAAGGTTATGGACCCTTTTCAAATACAGGCCTAGTTATGCATACACATGCTTTGATACATGACACACACACAACCTCACACACACACCCTCAAACCAGTCAGTCTCCCCTCTGTGGGAGAAATGATAACTCCCACCTCGTGAACAAATAGTTTACTCCCACCTAGTGGCGCTCGGAGGCAAGCAGAGCTTGTTGCCCCCTGCTTGTAGGTGGTCCGTGTGCGGCCTCTCCAGCTGTAAATAACGCCCCGACACGTGTGAGACCGCTCCAGCGTCTCTGACCTTTGACCCGTGACAGCTCAGCTCTCCCACCTGGCCTGCTCTTGATCCCATGTCACCTCCGAGGGCCTGGCAGACAGCTCGCTCAGCCTGGCGCTCTGGAAGGAGTTACGGCCCCAGTGTTGTGGTCGCTGTAAAGACGCACACGCACACGTACCTGTGCTCACATGTAGTCTTAAACACCAGTCAGACACATATTTTTAAACACAGGCACCACATGCACGTCACAAACACACATTTACACTTAGACACACACAAACACACACACAGACCCGCAAACACACACAGACACACTACGTTCACACACACACACACACACACACATCCTTTTGAAAAACAGCTTAATATATTTACAAGACCACTCTGGGTAAAGGGACATGCGTTGTTGGGTCGAGTGTTTCCTTTCTGACCTGTGATGAGATCAAATTTCAAAGTGTTTCTCAGCTTGTTGTGCATACGTTCCACGTACCGCCTAACCTCACCATACAGGGGGCTCTAGTTTCAAGTAATACACTTGTCACAATCAATTACACGTCAAACATGATCCCATGTAGGTCCAGAGTATGTTTGTGATGTTACAGTGCAGGCTCACGTTCTTTCTCCGTCACTATTTCAGTTTAAGTGTTTTGTTTTGAAATAGCCTTCCAAAAAGTTTGTTCCCATTTTTTGGGGGGGATCTTTTCCTATTGTTAATATTTTTTTTGTGGATATTAATGCCCAATTTGCACACACAAAGATTAACAATAGGAAAATATCAACAACCAAAAAATGAGAACAAACTTTTTTCAAGACAGACAGCAGCAAAAAAGAGGGAAAGATGTGCAGAAATGACCCAGGGTGGAATCAAACCCAGGCCTCTAAGGGCGAGGCCTCAGCCCACACAGCACATGCCCAGCCTGGTGAGCCACCAGGGCCACCAGGGCCACCAGGGCCCAGCCTGGTGAGGGGACTGAGCCACCAGGGCCACCAGGGCCCAGCCTGGTGAGGGGACTGAGCCACCAGGGCCACCAGGGCCCAGCCTGGTGAGCCACCAGGACCCTGCTGAGGGGACTGGGACATCTCCAAACCCATGTGTTGATAACAAGCACAGCGCGAGCAGGGACAAACAATCACCATCGATCGATGCTGTTGCTCATTTGGAATGAATTACCGCTAAGCACACCCTCTTAGCATCTTAGCTCAACAGACTGATGATTCTCACTCATGATAAACAGATTCTACAACTACTACAAAAGCTACATGTAAACAGGTCTCCAATCGTTCCTGTCCCTCCCTACAGGTGGCTTGGGGTGAGTGTTGGTGCTGATTGGTTAATATCCCACAGACAGAAACAGTACCCTCTTGACTCAGCCTGGAGGTATGACTTACATGGACAGCCTCACAGGTGTGACAGCAGCAGGTTCAATGGGCTCGGCAGAAGTGGTGTGCTTTGTGCAGAAAAAGGCGCCGTCCTGAAATCGAATCACTTTGACGTACACTAATCTGGGTTACAGTTTCTCTGGGATGAAAACACAAACGATGAGAAGAGGAGAAGTAGACAGGAGGACAGGTGGTGTGTTCATGGATCACTCATCTCTGATTGTTCCGTGTGTGTGTGTGAGAGAGTGATTGTGTGTGTGTGTGTGTGTGTGTGTGAGAGAGTGATTGTGTGTGTGTGTGTGATTCTTTCTCTCCAATTCTCTGTCTGAGCCATAAAAGGATAAAGGGAGTTTCAGTCATCTATCATCAAGTTATCCCCCCCCCTGTCCCCCCCATCCTCCCTCCCCCCTCCCACTGACAGTCTCGGCTTCGCAGCAGGGGCGTGTGCGGGGGAACGCGATGGGAGGCATGTGTGGGGTGGGGGCCTGGGGGGGTGCGCGGCCATACAATCGTCTTTATCTCCCGCTTGAGCGCTGCTTTAAAATAAGAAAAGACACGTCGCTAACAATGGGCCTCCAAGACCCTCGCTCCCACTGTCTGGCCCGCGCTCTCTCTCTACCATCCTCTCTCCACCATCCTCTCTCCACCATCCTCTCTCCACCATCCTCTCTCCACCATCCTCTCTCCACCACCCTCTCTCCATCATCCTCTCTCCATCATCCTCTCTCAACCATCCTCTCTCCACCATCCTCTCTCCACCATCCTCTCTCCATCATCCTCTCTCCATCATCCTCTCTCCACCATCCTCTCTCCATCATCCTCTCTGCACCATCCTCTCTCCATCATCCTCTCTCCACCATCCTCTCTCCACCATCCTCTCTCCTCCATCCTCTCTCCACCATCCTCTCTCCACCATCCTCTCTCCATCATCCTCTCTCCATCATCCTCTCTCCACCATCCTCTCTCCTCCATCTCTCTCCATCATCCTGTCTCCACCATCCTCTCTCCATCATCCTCTCTCCACCATCCTCTCCATCATCCTCTTTCCACCATGCTCTCTTCACCATCCTCTCTCCACCATCCTCTCTCCACCATCCTCTCTCCATCATCCTCTCTCCACCATCCTCTTTCCACCATCCTCTCTCCATCATCCTTTCTCCATCATCCTCTCTCCACCATCCTCTCTCCACCATCCTCTCTCCACCATCCTCTCTCCTCCATCCTCTCTCCTCCATCCTCTCTCCATCATCCTCTCTCCACCATCCTCTCTCCATCATCCTCTCTCCATCATCCTCTCTCCACCATCCTCTCTCCACCATCCTCTCTCCACCATCCTCTCTCCATCATCCTCTCTCCATCATCCTCTCTCCACCATCCTCTCTCCACCATTCTCTTTCCATCATCCTCTCTCCACCATCCTCTCTCCACCATCCTCTCTCCACCATCCTCTCACCATCCTCTCTCCTCTCTTTTCTTCTCCCGTCCGTGTGCGTTATGGCACAATGCAGGGGCAGGGGAGGGCGGCCCGTCAGACAGGCAGGTAACCTGAGCACGGACCAAAGAGCAGGTGGGACGTAGCCCCCTACGCACGCGTGGGAACATGTGTCAAAGTCCAGCACCTCTTTCTTGTGGTGTCCCCTCCTCCCACGCCCCCTAGCCTCCCCCTAGTTTGGTGTCTATAGCCCCCCGGCCATAACGATAAAAAAAACCCACCTGCTCTGAAGAAGCAGGCCTCTCTCTCTCCGTAATGATTCCCTTGAAGCAGATTCCTTTTGTCGTGGGCACGGATCACGTTTCTCTTTTGAAACAGTTTCTTCTTTTTTCTTTTTTTTTCGCGGGGGGCAATAGGTTGCTTCTTCAGTTGGGAGAGAAATTGCACGGAGAATGGTCGCCCTCCTCGTGTGGTTTATTACGCGGACTGCTCCAGAGAGGCCTGTCCCTGGTCCCTGGTCTCTGGCCCCGGACTCCTGGCCCCGGACTCCTGGCCCCCGGACCCCTGGGCCCCGGACCCCTGGTCCCCGACCCCTGGGCCTGAGTGGTAGTGACACCGGTGCCCTGGTGAAAGCACAACATTGACGTGCAGAAGAAAGGAATGTGTTTAAACAGAGAGCTGCAGGGTGGACCCTTCTGGCTGACCTAGGTACAAGACAGAGAATGGGTCTGCCAGTTATCTCTCTCAAGAATGAAGGTCCCCCCCCCCCCCCCCTCATACCTCTCAAAAATTTCTAGAATGTTCACAGAACATCCTTTGAGGGTTCCAAGGTAACATTCTGGTGGTCAGTTCCAGCTATCCAGCCATCCAACCCGTCCATCCATCCATTCACCCATCTACCATCCAGTCCAAATATCCATCGACCCATCTACCTCTCCATCCATCCATCCCTTCATCCTTCCGTCCATTCTTCGATCCATCCATCCAAGGCCGTAGCCATGGAGTCAACATTGGGGGGGCGAATTCCTTTTTTTAATGATAATTTTGGACAGTGTGCGTGGTTGCGTGTCGTAGCGTAGCACATTTATATTATTATATCAATATAATAGGGGGAACATTTTGACCAGATTTGAATATTGGGGGGGGATGTGTACGGCCTTGCCTCCATCAACCATCAGTCTAACTGTCCATCCATCAACCATCAGTCTAACTGTCCATCCATCATCCATCAGTCTAACTGTCCATCCATCATCCATCAGTCTAACTGTCCATCCATCATCCATCAGTCTAACTGTCCATCCATCATCCATCAGCCTAACTGTCCATCCATCATCCATCAGTCTAACTGTCCATCCATCATCCATCAGTCTAACTGTCCATCCATCATCCATCAGTCTAACTGTCCATCCATCATCCATCAGCCTAACTGTCCATCCATCATCCATCAGTCTAACTGTCCATCCATCATCCATCAGTCTAACTGTCCATCCATCCACCCATAAGTCTAACCGATCATCCATCCACCCATCCACCTGTCCATCCATCATCCATCAGTCTAACTGTCCATCCAGCCACCTGTCCATCCATCACCCATCAGTCTAACTGTCCATCCATCATCCATCAGTCTAACTGTCCATCCATCCACCTGTCCATCCATCCATGTGTCCCTGCACAGGCTGCGGGGTAAGGGCAGGTAGGGGTAAGGGCAGGTAGGGGTAAGGGCAGGTAGGGGTAAGGGCAGGTAGGGGTAAGGGCAGGTCACGGCTCCTCTCTACCTCAGTGTGTTCAGCTGCTGTCACGCTCTCCATGACAGCTGGGCCCTTTGCTACCGATACTCCTCTGCTGGGTCAGGGCTGGCTTCAGGCTGGAGCTCACACACACACACACACACTCACACACATGCACACACACACACACACATGCACACCCACACACACACACACACACACACACACACACACACACACACACACACACACCCACACACACACACACACACCCACACACACACACACACACACACACGCACACACACCCACACACACCCACACACACCCACACACACACACACACACACACACACGCACACACACCAACCGACACACACACAGCGTGGAACCTGACCTCGTTCTCCTAACACGCCAGTGGATCCACTATCACAGGTCAGTGGGAGAGCTAGTCACCTTTGACCTTGTGGACAAACATAGCTGGAGTGGATGGATTCTCCTTGGATGAGAAAGCCACCAAACCAGCCAACAAGATCCTACATTTGCTCCTACTGGATGTTTCGTATGTTAGTTATATACGTAGTATATTTGAAGTATTTTGTAGTACCGTATGTGTAGTAGTATTCAACAACGCCGACGCCTGATCTCTTTAATCCTGCGACTACAGCGGTTTAACTCCACGTCTAAATATTAGCCCTGTGACATTCCATTAAAGGGGTTTTGTGTTTCGCCGTGTATTGTTTGTCTGGGGAGAGTAGGTGTAGGAGCGGCGCCACACGCTAGCTCTCTGTTACTCAATTACCTAGCTCATCGCCCGGACGGCTTGGCTGCCATCCAGCTCCTGTTACACGGCCTAATTAGACCAACACTGGACCCACCTCTTCAGTTGATTTACTAGGGTGCTTCTCGTCAACCTGAAGACCTGCCTCTGCTCTGAACGACGTTCACCCGTCAAACCAGAAGTCAATCACTAAATCTCCTGTCCTTGAAATTTAATTAGCACGGCAAACTGCTTTCCCTCTACTGGAAGTGTCAAGGTAAGAGATTAGGTTATCGCCATATTTCTTTTTCACTGGTCTCCTTCATAGCCAGCTCAGTCCAGTGTGGATGTTTATTTACATGCACATGCTGCGGTGTGTCGTTCATAAAGCAAAGTTCAAGGTTGCGTCCTCTCATGATCCTGGGGGTTTGTTTCATCTGAGAACAGAGACAACCCCCGAGGAGGATCCTGGGTGGAGCAGCACTCACTGTCCCTGCGCGCAGATCACCAGCTCAACATCTCCCGGAGCCCTGCTTCTTTCAGAGCACCCCTACCTATCGGTAAACACCAGATCGTTCTCAGTCCGCACAGACATGGTTCCGCTGCTGTGGCACGTTGCGTAATGGCAATTCGGCGCAATCACAACTCGTGGAATGTGAATCAGCAGAGCAATATCTCCGCTCCAGCCCGCGCCAGGGTATATATATAGTAGCTAGAAAAGGATATCCAGCTGTAACAATACTGGCGTCAGAGGATTACAGAGTGCTTCTCTGGCCGGGTTCACACAGTGAGCGAACCTTCCCTGTTTAGCTCCACGATCCCCCCCCCCCCCCCGCCTCTCTGGGCTGGTCTCTAACAGGTCCTCCTGGGTGACCTGCTACTGTTGTTCCTGGTCTGTGATTTATGGGGCTCTGGTGACCCTCTCTGGAGGTATGTCAGTTCCCATCGCCCAGTCACCTTGCTGTGTTATGGAGCCATAGATAGAGCCTGCTATGTGTGAAATCCCTGCATGGATAATAGCAGATGTATTCATAACCCTTGCATAGACACACCAGCTACATGCACACCCCTGCAGTAGATAACACCACAAGCGGGTTAGACTGATGATGTACAGACGCGCAAAGTAATTGTACCACTGTTGGGAGCGATCTCAGATAGACCCGACACACCAAAGAGTGGGAAAATATAAACGTGCAGTACGTGGCTCGCTGGATCCATTAAGTGGAATCTGTTTATTCAGTGTGGAGTCTGTTTGCCGTTCTGCGGATACGAGGAATGAATATTGGACAGTGTTTATGGTAGGGAAATCACCTGATTGACATCAAAGTAAGTGTCATGCTGGTTTGAGACAGCTGTTCCAAACTCTGCTGAGAGAGACATAATATCCTCTGGGTATAGTCTGACAGGGAGCATGATATGGGGTTGTGTGTGTGTGTGTGTGTGTGTAGGAGTGTGTGTGTCCGTGCTTATGTGCCAAACATGAAAGCATGGTTTGACACACACACACACACGTCCAGAGCGTGTCCTGTTGGGGCCGCGGTAGACGAAGCATGGAGTGAGCGACTCTCTTAACACGATCCCCCCCCCTACACACACCTCTCCACACATACCACGCTGGATTAGAACCGGGAACCAGAACACCGCAGTCCAGAAACCAGATCCCCCCCCCCCCCCCCAAACCCCCTTCCCCCCCCCCCTCAGACCCCTCCCCCCTAAGCATCCTCGGCACTTCCTTCTCCAATTAATGCGACCTTGTTGCGTTGGGGACCAGGGCGACGTTGTCAAAGTCAGGATTGAGCCCCTCTCTCCCCCCCCCCTCTCTCTCTCTCTCTCCCTCTCTCCCTCTCTCCCTCTCTCCTTCCCTCTCTCTCGACGGAATCGGCGAGCCTGAAGGCTAGGGGTTATCGCCGAAATAGCCGCCGCTCTGCTCCGTCACCCGATAGCGTAACAAGCAAGCGGACGGATGGGCAAGCGGGCAAGCAGGCGGGCGAACGATCAGGCGGGCGAGCGGGCACGATCGTTCCCCGTCTTTGAGCATGTCGTTTCATACCCCGACACTTCTGTTTGTTTAGTAACAACAGTGGGGGAGGGCGTCGGGCTCTCTTTGAACGGGTGGGGGCCTCAAAGCTTTGTGTGGCTGTTGACCGACCTCCTGGGGGGGGGGGAGGGCAGGATAGGGAGGCTCACCAACAGCTGTTGAAGATGGGGCGGGGCGGGCAGGGGAGGGGGTGGGGAGGGGGGAGGGAGGGAGGAACACAGGTAGCTCATCAGCCATGTCCACAGAGACATGACACAAACAAGGGCCACGTGGGTGTGTGTGTGTGTGTGGGGGGGGGGGACGACGACAGAACAGACCTTATCAGCTGAAGGGCACGCTTATGACAGGCATGACCACACCTGGCCAAGGACTCACTTACAAGGGCCAGAGACCGCTCTGTCACAGGAGGCACTGGGCTCTGTGTGTGTGTGTCTGTGTGTGTGTGTGTCTGTGTGTGAGTGTGTGTCTGTGTGTGTGTGTGTGTGTGTCTGTGTGTGTGTGTGTGTGTGTGTCTGTGTCTGTGTGTGTGTGTCTGTCTGTGTGTGTGTGTCTGCGTGTGTGTGTGTGTCTGTGTGTGTGTGTGTGTCTGTGTGTGTGTGTGTGTGTGTCTGTGTGTGTGTGTCTGTCTGTGTGTGTGTGTCTGCGTGTGTGTGTGTGTCAGACAGATGAAGGGGAGGCAGCCCACAGGGCCCGCAAAACACCACACACTCCCTGCAAACCACAACACACACCACCTCGCACACACACCCCGCGGAACTCACACACACCACAGACGCCACACTCCCTCCCCCCTCCCCCCCCCACACACACACCCCTGCGTTAACTAGACTCTGGAATGCCTCGTCTGATTCCAGACGATCACAGAGATACATGGAGGGTTTTAGGACCCAGGGCAGACCCAGGTCCAGCCTCTCCCAGGGCCTGACTAAGCTGCCTGACTAAGGAGTCAGGACTCCCACGATGTCAATCACACAAACAACAAACCATGACTCATCTTCAAGAGGACGTTACGGCACTGAACTTTGTACTGTGCGATAAACAAGCTGACCCGATGAACACAACCCACCCACTCAAACAGGCCATAGTGTGTCATCTCAAACCAAACCCAATATAAAGACATCAACCTTTAATGGAAAGCTTAGGACCCGCCCGTTCCCTCTAACCCCTCCTGAGGTGATAACTCACCCTTGAACCAATGAGGAGCCGTCCATGCAGCTGGCCCCAGTCGGCTCCAATCGGGCCAGATCCCCGTCCAAGTGGCTCTGGGTGACTCACGTCTTATCTCCCGGCTGCGATCGCCCAGAGGCCTCCAGGACAGCTGAGGGGCCCGGCTCAGGGGGAGGCCCGCCTGGGGGGCCTGGGGGGGGGCCTGGGGGGCTCTGACCTCCACCAGCTCACTGCTGAGAGGAGAGAAAGACACCAGCAACATCTTCAGCCCCCCCCCCCCCCCGTACCTGTACTGTGTGGAGGAAGCATCACAAGGATGTTTTAGGACATTGTAAAACGTGTGTGTCCTTTTTTCTTTGGCGCATTCCAGTTTGACGTCGGAGAGATTTAACCTGCACTTCCTCTGGTCTATTTATAATGGTGTCATAGTCCTGCCTGCACTTTGATACTCGCACAGACACGCACGACAACACACACACACGCACACACACACACACACACACACACACGGCCACACACACACCCACTCTCCCACACACTCCCCTCTCAAACCCCCCACACACGCCTCAGCTGTCTAAGCGGAGTAGAGATGATCTCGATCCAACATGGGGAAACTCACGATGCAGGGCAGACTGTAAGCTGTACCTAGATGTACAGGACTCTAACCAAGCGTGGTTTTAGTGCTCAAAGTATGACCGGTATCTTGTGCATTTGCCTCCTCATAAATCGTCTGAAAAAAGGAGAGAGATAAGTGGAGATCAAGGCCAGATTGGCCTCAGTCTCAGCACTTGGCTGTGAACCAGGGCTGCTCTGCTCTCCAGCGCTTCCAAACAGGGCCCAGCTGAATGGAATGTCTATGTGGGACAGGCATATCTCAGAGAGAACATTTGACTGCAGATTAAGAGGTTGCAGGTTTTAATCCCCCCCCCCCCTCCCCCTCCTCATACTGCATGTGGATTTGGAATAAAATCCCAAAATGAATACAGTCGAGTTAACACATGTTATTACCTGCAGTGTAGTGTGAGTGATGGGTCCATACCTGTTCTTGGTGCTCTGAGCCCAGCCGGCTACCCCCGACAGCTGGGTACGAGCACGGCATGGACCCTTCCATCCTCGCACCCTCCAGGACGGCAGCCACAGAGGGTAGGAGACATGGACCTAATGCCCTGGCCCGGGGGGTTTGGCGGGCAGGCTTTGGTGATGGAGGAGGGAGGGGGGGGGGGAGGGGGGGGCTTTAGTGAGGCATCTGACTCAGTGGCTCAGCCACAACCACATCAAACACTTGCTGAGTGCAGGGGGTGAGGGGGGGTAGAGTCAGGGGCAGGGGGGTGAGGGAGGTGTGGGGGGTAGGGTCGGGGGGCAAGGGGGGTGTGGGGGGGTAGGGTTGAGGGCAGGGGGGTGAGGGCACGGTGGCTGGGTGTAGATGCGAGGGTTTGGGTGTGAAAGAGTGGAGGGGGGTGGTGGAGGGGTGAGGTGGAGGGGGGTGGTGGAGGGGTGAGGTGGAGGGGTGAGGTGGAGGGGGGTGGTGGAGGGGTGAGGTGGAGGGGTGAGGTGGAGGGGGGTGGTGGAGGGGTGAGGTGGAGGGGGGAGGTGGAGGGGGGTGGTGGAGGGGTGAGGTGGAGGGGTGAGGTGGAGGGGTGAGGTGGAGGGGGGTGGTGGAGGGGTGAGGTGGAGGGGGGAGGTGGAGGGGGGTGGTGGAGGGGTGAGGTGGAGGGGGGAGGTGGAGGGGGGTGGTGGAGGGGTGAGGTGGAGGGGGGTGGTGGAGGGGTGAGGTGGAGGGGGGGTGGTGGAGGGGTGAGGTGGAGGGGGGAGGTGGAGGGGGGTCGTGGAGGGGTGAGGTGGAGGCGGGTGGTGGAGGGGTGAGGTGGAGGGGGGAGGTGGAGAGGGGTGGTGGAGGGGTGAGGTGGAGGGGGGTGGTGGAGGGCTGAGGTGGTGTTCTGGCCGGTCAGTGTGGGCTTGCTCTCCCTCTTGGCACTAACTGGTAGTTTCTCTTCATACCAAAGAGTTCACAAACTGGGAGTCTCAGAAACACCGGTGAGGCATCCAAAACGTGAAGGTGATTTACAGAGTCTAGAACTTTCCCTGCCTTGTGTCTGTGCAATGGACGTCCTCGATGAGGAGAACAGAGCATGCTGACTCTGATATTACATCATTTCCTGTGTCACAGACTGGAAGAATACTTTGAAGGATTTTTTTCGTGTCTTTGGGATTTTTCCCGTGTCTTATTTGAGGGGTTCTTTTATAGGTGCTGATCTGTGGGCATCTGTAAATCTGTCTATTACTTGTCTTAAATAAAATGTTGTTTTATTTTATTTGATCATAGGAGGCCATACCCACTGCTGCGGTCGGTGTACAGCCTGTAGAATCTGTGTGAGTTCCATGTGTTAGCCAGATAATCCTGCTAACATGATGACCTTTCCAGGAAGTGTTCAGATGACCGGGGTGATTACTGGAGCCAGGAGCAGAAATCCCATCACACACACAGAGCTATCTCTGACCAGGCAGCTGAAGGTTTGCCGTGTCAACGTCAAATACAGTAAAATATTTGGACGTTAATAAACTTTGCTTATTGGGTGATTGTTTCTCTTTAGATGTTTTAAATACTATTAAGCTGGTCTGGTCTATTTCATCGAGTTTCATCTAGTAATAATAATAATAATTCATCATTATTGATCTATTTATGTATTTTTTTTGCAATTTCCAATCTAGTCTAATCTAGTCTACTCCAGTCTGGTCCTGTCCGATCTAGTCTAGTGTTACCAGATAACCTGTAGCCAGCAAACCAGTCCAATGACCTGTTGTTACTGACTGACCACACCGCTACTTAGCAACCATCGTCTGCGACAGCTATTCCACTTCCTGGTAACAGACATAAGCCCCCCGCACCCCCAAGGGGCATGTAGCATGTTCTGTACCAGGTCTGAGGGTCTGAGGTCAGATATCCGTCACCGACAACAGATCACAATGTCAGCCAGTCTACACGGACGGTTGCCATTAAATATGGAGGGATTCAAACCCTGTCGCACGGTCGCTGAAAGACGCCTCTTCCATCTCAGTGACTAGCCTCTTCCTCACACCCCATGTGGCGGTGATTCGTTCAGCTTACTCATGTTACTCGTCCAAACAAATTAATATTTCAAACGGGCCGTTGAGAATTCAGCCGGCAGTGGTGAGTGACACCACCAGTCTGTGCTGTGTTCTCTCACAAAGGAGCCTCTCTAAAACCAGACTATTTTAGGCGGCCATCATCTCCTGCTTTCTCGTTAGCGTCACAGGCCGTCCATACAGAGGAAGTCCTTAGTGTCATTCACCCGGCGCGCTCGCCAACCACAATGAAGGCTCTGTATTGGCCGACCGCCCTCTGACATCAGAGACATGTCAGTGACAAACTTCTGAGTAAGCTCTGGTGGAAAGAAACGATACCAGATGCAAGATTTCGATTTAATTCAACTCACTTCATTAATCCCAAAGAAGATTCCTAACCCTAACCCTAACCCCAGGGGAATTTTGAGCCCTGTGAAAAAGAAAAAGTTTATAATTTCTCGAATTTTTTCACTTTTTGTCAGTCAGGTGCCCTTGGGATTGTCCTAACTTTTCCCTCCTATACAGCTAACCCTATCCTCAACATTCCTAACACTATCCTCAACATTCCTAACCCTAACCCTATCTCAGTGCAGGTCTTTATTGAGAACGAGAGATTAAGATCCACGGGTTGCAGTTTGAACAGTTTTGCTCTCAGGATAGCCTGATTATTCAGACCACCACTCACACAGCATGGTGATGGGTGTGGATTGTGCATGAAGTGTTCTACAAATCAGTTTGAGTGGTCCGGAACTGGACCTGAGAAGAATCCATGAGATGCTGTCAGTCCTGTCCTCTAGTTTTCAGGGGAGAGCCCCTCCACTTCCACTACACCTCCTCTTCCCCCCCCTCCCCCCCCCCCCCACCAGCACTCCGCCGAGGAATTCTCAGGTCCTCCCATGCAAAAACAGAGCCAATGCCAGCTCTTCAAATCACCTTTAAGGACGCATCACACAGGCCCCCCTTCAGGAATACTAACGTCTTCATTTTCTATTGTCTTCATCGGCCTTTTCGCAGGTTCGCATGGCGGTAGCCATTTCTGCAGGTGTTCGCGTCGTTGTCAAAAACAACATTCACGTGAACAAGAGCAGGACGTCGTCGTGGAAACCAGTCGGCGATGCCGAGCGCCGTCACGAGTAGTCGGGTAGACACTGGACGACGTGAAGACCCAGAGGAGACAGTGGAAGGAACAAGAAGACCCAGAGGAGACAGTGGAAGGAACAGGAAGACCCAGAAGAGACAGTGGAAGGAACAGGAAGACCCAGAGGACACAATGGAAGTAACAGGAAGACCCAGAGGAGACAGTGGAAGGAACAGGAAGACCCAGAGGAGACAGTGGAAGGAACAGGAAGACCCAGAGGACACAATGGAAGGAACAGGAAGACCCAGAGGACACAATGGAAGGAACAGGAAGACCCAGAGGAGACAGTGGAAGGAACAGGAAGACCCAGAGGAGACAGTGGAAGGAACAGGAAGACCCAGAGGAGACAGTGGAAGGAACAGGAAGAAAGAGATAGTTAAAGTGACTCTTTCCTGCAGGACTTAAACGAGGGAAGCTGGGAGAGGCGCCAGTTATGACTGCAGCGCTTAAATATAACCCCACTCACATAACTCAATACACAGAGCCTGGGGAGGGAGACAACTTCACTATGAATGAGAGCCGCCAAATGTCAACTGATTCACTTACACACACGCTGCGTTCTCAGCTCCACAGTTGAATCACAAAGATTACAGTTTTTTTAAGAGTCTGAGTGTGCTTTGGCAGTATTGACAAAAGCCTGTGTGTAAAAAAAAAAAAGACTTGATCGTTCACATAGATTTCATTTATAACTGCATAAAAGGCGACAGCTTCACTGAATAGAATGTGTTGTGCTATGAGGCCGCTTGGCTTGGTGTTTCGGTCTGCAAGTCAGCTGATCCAGGACCAGATTTAGGCCATGGCTTCTCCGGATCAGGGTGGGACTATGAAGAGGAGATGACCTTTGACCCTCCCCCATCCCCTGAAATACTAGATGGATGGCTTTAAACAATGCACCAGAACCAGGTCAGAGCAAATGCTTAGTTAACATTCATGCATGACCCATTGATATGACGGGCATCTCACAAGCTTCTGTAAGTAGGCCTACATACAAACGCACGCAGCGCTAGTTCTATTGTACAAAAGATCATTTGCAAAAAGAGAAAACAATTCCTAAGCGCGCGTGATTAAGACATAGCAGAGGAATGAGTCAAAGGCAGCTGTGTTTCTCCGACAGGTTCCTGCTTCTCTCGTTCCTCACTGTCAGAGGAACACAATAGAGATGGGTGGCCTGCTAAAAGTACAGTGTGTGTGAACCTGACACGGCCAAGTCAGCTGTAGGCTTCAAGGAGACTGCACTCAGCCCTGAACGGATACGGACAAAACAGAGAAACGGTTAAACCAAGACCGAAAACAAATTACGGAACGCATGTATTGACACGCAGTTTCAGTTTCTTGAGCTAACAAATATCTGGCTTTAATGCCAGAGAGGGATTGAGGCAAGCCAAATCCCAGCCCGAGTCACCGTGTATGGATTTAAAGTCTCAACAGTGGGATTTCCTCTGCTTTAGTCAAAAGCCAGAAACGTTGCTGCTGTAATTTACCTGTCAAACGGCATAAGCGAAATCCCTAAGCATGTAAGGAGTCGTTTTATACAATGGCTGTAGAATACCATCTCGGAGTCTGCCTGGGCAATTATATTTATTAGCATTAAAACTCATAAACAGTCGGCTTTAAAGACATCAGGAATCCAGTTTGCCAGTAGATGAAAGGAGATCTAGAGTGTCAATAACAAGAGCTAATGGTGTACGACTCTCAGATGCCACATCATAGAGGGCTTGTAGTCCCTCTATTGTGGTCCACATACGGTGCCTCAGGCCCCATGATACAAGACACTAGTTATTAAATGACCAGTTGCTTCGGGCTACGCGCGAATTAGATTACTATGAAACGAGCGTAACGATTTGAATTGAGTCTACGCTGAACAACATCTCATTACCGTTTTCACCCTTTCCACTAATGCCCACCGCACGTATTTACAAGTGTGTGCTAGTAAATACGCGTGGTGGACAGCATCCTAATTTGAGCTGCATGTAAGCAACCGACAGAACCCGACACCCGCGCGCACGGGGGTCGGGGGCTGAGGGGGATAGTATAGCCTACTAGAAACATGCTTCGCGACAGAACATCTCCAAATCGCCTTCCGCGTTACTGAAATCTAACCCGTGGACATCAGAGGAATTACATAATCCTCGAGACATCCCAAGACTGCGAGGCTGCAAATGGAGCGCCAGGGGTGGTTTGGAGATGTGTGGACTGGCTCGTGTTACTACTTGGTGTTTGGTCTTGCAGAGGTCGAGAAAAGAAGGGCGGACACATCGAAACGTCAGCGCGCTCTGAGCTATAAATCCCTGCAAACCGCCCTCTGCGCCCGTGTACACCCAGACAGCTGCACATCTGTGCCGTCAGTCCGCTCTGCTGAGCCCGCATGTGGACAGTTATCACTCTACTCTCGGGCACACCACTTGGATATAAGAAAAATGGAGAATAGAAATTGTCCGTATTTTTGGATACGATGTCAACGTCATAGACCTACTAAGGTTTGGAGATCATGAAAACATTAAGTGTGCCACGAGCGCGTATTTTGCTCTGAAGGATACAACAACAGAAGCTGTTGATTGTCTTTTCTCTCATTTTGGGTTGATAACACATTAGACTGCTCTTCGTAGAGGTGTCATTCCGTGTCCCCTCTGCGCCTAAGCGACCCGCTCGTGCGCCTGGAACGCTTATGTCTTCATCTGAACCCTTGCAGTTGGAGATGGTGGCTCTCTCTAGGATTCCCAAAGTGGAAACGTAGCATCTTATTCCTTTTCGACTGAGTGCCCAGGGAGAGCGCGGCAGCACTTTTGGCTATTCCCTTCAGCGCGTACCTGTGGAGAGACGCGTGGTTGGGCGCACTGTGCGGAGTCCAACTGAAGCATTCTTCAAGCGTCAATTCTCACTGAGCGTCATTCTTACTTTTCCTCGGACGTTGTTCATGAATTTATTTTTGGATGAACATTTCGCATCCTGGTTGTTTACGTGGAGATAGACAGTACGTACAACCTTTGGATACAACTGTTTCTAAATAACATTGGAACATTAATGCATCGCCGTGTGTGGATTTTGAAAGTGATATCTATTACGGGTCTACATGGGCCAGATTTAAGGTAAATACACAATTTTAAGAGTTATTTGTGCTTAGTGGCTGTGGAGTTAGGCTTATATCTACGCGTTTCATATACAACCAGGCTGTTGTGCAGTTGTTATTTCTCTTGGTTGACGAATGTAGGTCATCAAACTATTGGTTTTAATACGCATTAGACGTTTTCATTTTGGTTTCAACAAATAGTAAACAAGTTCCCCAATGCAAAGACAATAAATAATAAATACAATCTCTGCCTCCTGCTCATCATCAATAATTCATTGTAAACTGTATTTCCTTAATCTATTCATAATGTTCAACATTTGTGAATGTGACTGATGGGCCTACATTGCGACAGTTAATCTGCAGTCAGTGCCACTAAAATCACGTAAACATGAGGAATCACAATCTGGCAAATAAGAGCCATGTCCAAGTCATTCCAAAATAAAATAAAACAGTTAGGGTGTGATTGATCTGCACCCGTCTCGTTCTCTCTGCCTATCACTGGATTGGTTTGCGGGTGGAGATGCTGTATGAAACGTGATTTGACTTTATTCCTGGTTGGAGTGCCACCGATGTTCATCAAAACGAAAAAATAAAAGAGCGAAAGTAGGCTTACCCACATTTGGGATATCGTACTTAATGGCCAACGCTCTATAATCCAATCCACAACCGCACATTTGCGCTTGCTGTGCCTGAAGTTGCTGCCACCAAACGCAGTAACACACTCTCGTAAATGATCACAGAAATAGGTCTATAACTAGTTATTGTTATAATCGTAACGTCACACGCTGATGGAATGGTGAAACATCACACACGAATCAATAAAGTGGACACATGTTATTTAAACGTTGGAGAAAACGATTAACCTAATCTGGAAGGAAGAAGGCATTATTTTGTTCATCCCAGTAATGTTTGCATAACGTGTAGGCCTACATTACTGACAAAGGTTTTTATATCTATAAGTTGTTTCATTTAGAGCGGGGCAATAGGTCTACCGATAACTAAACAGCAAAACAAAACAAACAATACGGTATGGATCTTTGACTGTCTGTTCGAGCCTTCGCTGACTTCACGGTGCTTCTAAAGGCGCCAAAATTCGTCATGACCTTTTGTAAATATCGCCAAATGCGTCATCCTTTATCGTAACAATGTTCTCTTAGATACAGTCCTGTTTTCCTTAATATTGTTTTGGACCATTTGTAATATTATTTATTTTACATTGTCCAGTTTCAACATATTTCAGAAGATGACAAAAGCTCTTTCTAAAAAATGTTTTACCAACAGGACAACACTTTCAATGAAAGACTTAACTCATACTGTGTTCTGTCTTGTGTAGATTCCTCCATAGGAACTGAGTCTAAGATGAAGTTATGGGATGTTATGGCCACGTGTTTGTTGCTCCTGAGCTCTGTCTCCACGCGCCCCCTGTACCAGAACCTTCCCTCCGCCCAGAGAGCTCACCCCAGGGACCACTACATTGAATCTCTGTCCATGTCGGTGGAGGAACCAGAGATGGAGTCCCTCAGTCTGCAGGAGATCTCAATGGAGGAGCAATGTAAGTATCATCGACCTGGGCTGCGTTTTCCAATATCGATGGATCGTAGCAACTATAGAGCAAAAAAACGAAACCATCAATATTTCTTACGTGCGTTTCCCAAACATGCTCGTAAGGTGTAGGCTAATCTATGCGCTTTCAAGAGTTACGAATTTTAAAGAGACACTTTAGCTAGTGTCAGCCAGACGATGTCTTTGGGAACAGCCCATAAAAACTAAGATTCGTCCTACGATGGATTCTACGATCAACTTAGGCTTACTACGCTTTGGGGAAACGCAGCCCTGGCTGACGTGAGGGAGGGAAGGGGTGACAGCTGTTCAGGGTCAAACACCTCCAGGCGGTTCCAAGGAGTGACGTCGGACTCCTGTCTCGTGCGAGGTCAACAAGGTCTTCATCTTCCTCCGAGCCATTCACAGGTCTGGTAGTGGAGGGCTGTTGGGGGGAGGGGAGGGGGGGTGGGACCAGACATGTTGAACCCCCTTAAAAGGTGGGGGCAGCCTGCCGTGAGGAACACCATAGTGGTGTGTCAAAACATGGAGCGGGGGACAAGAGTAGCTTCCGCTCTCGCCCCGGTCACAGGGCCCGGCGTCTCTACATTCCTGCTGCTGCCTGTTTACCTTCACCTCTGGCTCTCCCGCCGACCGCTGAGCCCGTGCCCCTCTCCTGGAGATCCAGCGGGGCAGGAAAACATGGCGTGTTCGCCCGGCTAACGCGGTTAGAGCAACCTGAACCAGATGCGGATCAGAAGTGGGAGGGAGGCTTGGGGGGGGGGGTGCAGGGAGGAAGCCCTCCAAGTGTTTATGTTCATCGCTGAGTCCGCGAGGGCGAGGAATTACTGTTGTTTAGAAGAACTTGACACTGGCTTGTCTTCACACAGTAGTAAACCGAGCTGAGAGCTGCATAAGGAATGGAAATATTTAGAAACACTTTTTTTTCCCCTCACCTCATTTTGGTTTGGCGCCGACGTGACATCACCTTTACGTGTATGTCGGCCCCCTTTTCTGTCTATCAGCATGTCTGTCTGGATGTTTGTCTGTCAATCTGCATGTGTCTATCTGCATGTTTATCTGTCTGTCTGTCTTTCTACATGCATGTCTGTCTGCATGTTTGTGTGTGTTGATGTCAATGGTTGGAATAGAGGCTATTTATGCACAGCTTACATGCACTAGGTGTCCACATTGGTCCTTGGCTGACTCATGCTGTAGGTGACAGGCTTGCTTTCAGTCCAATCAGGCGTGGCGCCTGCCAGATCATGTGACTCGTGACCTAGTAGTGAGACAAACAAGACATGTCTAGCCTTCTCTCAGCGGTTCCTCTAAACCTTCTCCTATTTAGCGAACACACACACACACACACTAAATCCCTCAGGGAAACACACTCACTCAATCACTCACACATACTGTGCACACACACATTCGATCACTCACACATACAAACACACATTCACACACAAATATGCACCTGACATTTCAGCTGGCGAGCATGATTATTGTCACACAAATTGACCCGTTTAACATGATTGGTTTTGTGTGATGTGCGGGTTGACATGTCAGATGTTTATGTAATGTGGAGAGGGAAAAGACGAGAGATGACTCTCAAATGGAGCCAGTATGTTTAACATGAAGATCAAAGGCCTTTTCCTCCTCTCTCTTTTCTTCCCCTCAGTTACAGGCTGAGAGCAGGGTGCATGTTTTGAGTTTGGGCTACAATAAGTGTTCTAATAAAGGAAATCTGCTTCGACTCAACGTCACAACCCGTGTGATTTCCTGCGAGTCACTTTGAAGCCCAAACTCGCGTAAAACGGAAAGAAAAGAAGGGGCCAGGGAATAAACCGATTAACGAAAAACATTCAAACAAACCGACATCGTCCTCCGACATTTGCTATTGCTACAGCCTAATGTCTGATAAGTGTTTGTAATCACGTGCGTTGTGGCTTTCTTCCTCACTGACTGTATTCCGTCTCTTCCAGATGACATCACAGGACCATACCCGGAGCAGTTTGATGACGTAATGGATTTTATCGAGGCTACCATCGGCCGGCTACGACGGTCCTCCGAGCCCGACGGTGGCGCTAGAGGCAGAGGAGGGCAGACGAAGCAGAGAGGGGCGACAAACACGGACTTGGACGGGGGAGGAGGAAGAGGGCGCCGGGAGAGGAAGAAGGGGCGGGGACGCAAGGGGAAAGGGCGTGCTGAGAAGGAGAGGGAGAAGGAGAGGGAGCGGGCGGTTCAGAGCAGGGGCTGCCTGCTGAAGGAGGTCCACCTGAACGTGACAGACCTGGGGCTGGGCTACCAGACCAGGGAGGAGCTGATCTTCAGGTACTGCAGCGGGCCTTGCTCCGACGCCGAGACCAACTACGACAAGATCCTCAACAACCTCACCCACAACAGGAAGCTGGACAGGGACACGCCAGCCCGCACCTGCTGCCGGCCAATCGCCTTCGACGATGACCTCTCCTTCCTGGATGACAACGTGGTGTACCACACCCTGAAGAAGCATTCCGCCAGGAGGTGTGGCTGTGTCTGAGAGCAGATGATTGGCTGGTGCGAGCGTCGTGCGTCGGGTGGCAGTGGCCCCCCGTGTCTGGAGACAGACACGGGTGGAACCAGGGCGACCCTGGACTCCATTCTCCCACCTCCAGAACAGGGGCTGCTGCCGAACACAGTCCCCCAGCAAAGGCCCTAGTGGTGGGGCCAACTCAGAGCCCCGGAAGGCCCCGGTGCTGGTGGACGGGGGCCTCTCTGCTATGGAAGGGCTGGCTTTGACTGACATTCATCACAGAGGATGAAACAGTTACAGATCTATCAAAGGGGAAATGATGTATTCTCACACAAGTCATCATTTACTTCCCTGAAAATCCAGACCAAAACGGGACCGGTCCATCAAACAAGTGATTCTGACACACAGAATCTTGAGTGTGTGTGTTTGGGTCACATGGACACTCGCGTTTAAGCTTTCAGTGAGCGTGCGGCTACACCCACAACCACGTCTCCTCCTGAGCTCCCGAGAGACCAGACTGAACCGAGAGACACCGTCTCCTTGAAGATGGTCTGCTTCACCCTGAAACTCATATCAGGGTGTTTTGTTTTCTTCCCCGGGAACATCGGCTTTCCCGCCGGGAGTGTTCCCAGCTGCGGAACCGGAGTGCTCCGGTTCCAGGACAGGAACCCGAGCGTAACGTTTACATTCAGAACCAAGGAGGACGAAACGAGCACAGAGAACTCTCCACCTGTGGACTCGTCCTGTTAGAGAGACACTCCCCAGTGCATCGCATTACAATGTACAATCCCAACCATTTACAAATATATATATATAAATGAGAAATGTATTTATTAAGATTGAATTAACTTATTGTTATTTATTGCAGTCCATTTTTAACCAAGACATGTTTTTGTTCTTCTAATTTATTGAAGCTATGTTTTGTCCTGAACCGTGCCAAAACAGAGCATGCGTTTTAAAGGGATGTCAGTTTGTGGTGAAACAACCGGAATGAAGGTGCCAGGCATAACTAATCAATCTGAATCAAAGTGCAGCCATAAATAATCAAATTCATCCCTTCGTGTCCGACGCTGTCGCGTCATCCTCTCTGAGGTCCGAGTCCACGGCTCATTTCAAAACACAGGATTTAGAAGGAAGGTTCAGGGAGGGCAGAGAGAGACAGGGAGAAAGAAAGAGAGAGAGAGAGAGAGAAAGAGAGAGAGGGGGACAGAGAGACAGAGGAGTGGACCAACATAACCTTTTAAACTAGAAAAATCTTATCTTTGCTTTAAATCATCGTGAAGGATGTCAGGTTGGAGTGTCTTTGACGGAGCACCTCGTTGTAACTAATAGAAACCAGAAAGGAGGAGGCTCTGTTTTGGGGGCTGGGGGGGTTGGGGGGGGGGGGGAGAAGCTATCATCTCCTGCTGCTTCTGCCTAGTCTGGGTAAACAGTGTTCTGGCCACAGTCTGGCGTGCCATTCTATGTTTACAACAAAGCAAATGCATCCTGTCTTCTGTTTATTGTCAAGGCATGATGGAATCAATATTCCAGATTGCTACGTGGGTATTTGTCTGACAACTCTGTGTCAGAATCGATAGGAAACATCTGCTTTCCAAGCTGCTGAACCAAGAAACCTCCGTGGGCTCAGCCTCAGAGCCTCGTCTCAAGTCAATTCAGCTGTTCTCAAAAAAGTTACGTTATAAATATATATTTTTCCACTTAAGTTCCTACATGAAGAGACCAGGTATGAAAGGAAATTGGTCACCTCGCGACCTGTGTCAACCTTGAAAGGTGCCCCAACTGTACGTGGTGGACTCATTGTCGTCTGACAAGCACAGCACAGGACTCTGTGGCATGCCTGGCCTCCATAGCGTGGCAGCTCAACCCCTTTGGCTCCACACCAGCTCTGAGCCTTGACTTTGTAGTGGTTCCTGTCCCAGCGGGCCCCCACGGGCCCCCAGCGTTACTGAGATGGCCCCCCAGTCTCCAGCCTGACAGACAGGTCTGTCTCCCTGATCTGGGGGTTGAAAGCGATCCCATAACGGCAGGCTTAACCAGCTAGTCCTTGTGGATGAGGCACCCCAGCGCTTAAGACCATTTAAGGAAGATCTGGCTCTGGCTCTTTTTAGCCAAGCTGAGGTAAATGTCTTAAGAACCAGACAAAGCAGAGCTGACAGACGTTGTTTGTGACAATACTGAGAGAAGGGCTCGAGGAGGGGTAACAGCGTTCTGAGCTAAGAGGAAAGCAACGTGGCCTGAACACGAATGTGAATGTTTTTCTGAAGGTTGTTACGACATCCGTTGTTTGTAGGGCAGCTCTAAAGTGAAAACTTAGAGCTCTGAGGTAGGCCTTGATTGTTAGCGTGGATTGCGGACTAGAATATAGTGCTCTTCCAGCAGCAAGCAAGTCATTTTACTTGGTAATCCACCTCACACACAACAAATCCTACAAGATGAATTTAGGCCAATCACAGCAGGGCCCCACCTGCTCCTTATCACAGCATACTTTATCAATTGGAACTTCTTTCTTCAGCTATGATTTGTGTGCTGGTCCCTATCAGATGAGAAAGTGCAGACAGATTTCCCAGCATCCCCCTGACACCCATGTGACCACTAGCCCTCTCTATCTTCATCAAGTTATTTATATATATATATATTTTTTTCTACCTTTATTAAACCAGGCCAGTCCATTTAAGAACATATTCTCATTTACAGTACAGTATTGGCCTGGCAAGAGACTAAATACTTCTCGTAGGGACAGGAATTCTGAAAAAAACGAAATAAAACCAACTATGTAAATGGAGGTACAGAGCGACAGGGCTGTTTACTCAGCGAAGCGTAGCCGTCCTGCCACGCGCTCGTTCCTCAGCCTGTGTCGGTGAGCTCACCGTGCGTAGACAGAGGGTCAGGGTAGCGTCTTCGTTTATCAATCGCCGAGAGAGAGAAAACAAGCGGAGGGTGCCGCGTACCACAGTCTGTCTCTGCCCCCTGTAACAACGTTGCTCTTGGGAACAAGCTGCTTTATCGCCAGCCCGCGTTGTGTCACCGCCTCCGTGAAATAACTGTCATGTCGTCTCACTTGTTTTGTGTTACTGAACCAAAAGCTCTCGACAAACTTTATTTTTGTACAATTATTCATTTTATAAACTTTTTACAGAATTAAACTTGTTTCTATTAAACACGTGTGGCTGTGCCGTGATCTCAACCTTGTCAGACAACAAAACAGGTGATGGAATTTCAGGGGTGTGTGCAGGTGTGTGTTAGCGGTTGTAGGGGTGTGTAGGTGTTACATAGGTGTGTGTGGGCGTGCAGGTGTGTGTTAAGGGTTGTACGTGTGTGTGTAAGCTGTGTGCGTATGTATTCATCAGTGTGTAGATGTGCGTAGGTGTGTATGTGTTGGTGTGCTTAATGTAGGTGAGTGCAGCTGTGCATATGTGTCTGCTTTTGTGTAAGTAACTGTGTGTAGGTGTGTGTTAGGTGTAAGTGTGCGTACGTATGCATTGGGTTTGTGTAGGGCTGGTAGGTATGGATTAGAGAGGAGTCTATCCAGAACTCCACTCCCTCTTGTTGTACATTCCTGAAAAGCAGCCCAGGGCTGAACGCTAAACAAAAGCTGGATGAAAAGCGACACGGAGCTGTAAATCCAGGCACTCAAGCAGAATGTTTCCACCGTGCTAAGCAGATATGTAAACGCAGATGAGAAAAGGGCGGAGGGTGAGTCAGTCAATCGGGGTGTAGGGAGCCCTGTTGCTAAACACACACGCAGGTTCATGTGTGATCTGGTTCTCTCAGGGGATACACAGGGGGAACCCTATGATTTCAGAGGGCCATCTCGGGGGGACTGGACCAGGGGACCATACGGCTGGCAGATTACCGTGGTCTGAACCCGGTATCGAGCGCTCGATCTTGGGGTAAATGTATCTGAGGATGGGGGGGGATAGGGGTATGGCATTGGGGTAGAGGTGGGAGAAAGGGGTGAAGTGTGGTATGGGGGTGGGGGTTGAGGGGTGGGGATGAGGTGTGGGCGAAGGAATTGGGAAATATTTGACCCCGCCCCCACACAGGGGGATTGTACAACACAAACCACAACCCCCCCCCCGCCTTCAGGACAGGATGATGACTACTCTGAACACGGATGGACTGTGACATCACCCACTCGGGCATTCCAACATTCCGGCATTCCAGTCTGGGAAACAGACTATGCTGGCCTGGCTGATGACATGACCACTGGGAATATTTTGGCAGGGGGGGCCTGGGACTGGCTATGGTAACGCAGCCTCTTATTGGAGGATTTCAGGGCGCTGGAAGTTTGGTCCTGAAACTGGTGGTCAGAACCCAGATTATTTCTTGTTATTGTACGCCTTTTATCATTTTGTGGTTATCACGCACAACAAATGTAAAACAGTCTACACAGCTATTATGGAGCAAGGCAGAAGGCAACAAAAAAAAATATTTTGAAAAAGTCTCAAAAGGTTTAAAAGAATTAATTAAAAAAACGAAAGAAAGTTTGTTTTAAACTTGAATGTGTCAGGTTGTGTGAGAAAAAAAAGTTTGCACGGTAAAATACATTTACAAAAAAAAGTACAAAAAAATTAATAAACTAAACTTTTTTAGTGGCAGGTTGTGTGAGAAAAGTTTTACAACATATTTAGGTTTTGAAAGGTTGATTATATATATATATATATATATATATTTAAAAAAACGTTTTTTAAGGTACGTTATGGATAAGACAAAGGAGTTAGCAATGTCAACATGACTGAGAATAGAGACCTGGCCTTAGCACGAAGTAGCATGCTAAGAAATGTTAGCATGACATAGCATGCTAAGAAATGTTAGCATGACATAGCATGCTAAGGCATCTTAGCATGACGACAACAACACAACTGAAGGCAACATGTGTTGAGTTTGTCTTTTTGAAAACCCTGGTCTGAAACAACTGCAAAATGGCAGTAATTGGTTTGGCAAAGACCACACATTTCTGGACACATTTGATCTGCATAAATTACGATAATAATAATAATGTGCTTATTTTTTTGACACTTTTATCCAAAACATATGGGGGAGATTTGAACCTGATGATCAGCAGTCAAATGCTCCAACACTGAACTATTTACAGTTGGATCATAATAAAGGATTATAAAAAGCATAAACATAGGATCCATGTTGTTTACCTGCCTGCTGCGTTTCCCTCTCTCACGCTAAGGTTATAGGACACTACTGTACAAGTCAAACCAGAGACTTCTCTCAATGTTGCTGACTCATGTAAGTCAGGCTTGTTTTCTGGAAAAGGTTGATATTCATGGAACGCCTCAAATGTTTTCAACACTGGGGAGTGAAGAACTGCCAAGTGACACAACCTCCAATCATAGAGAAGTAAATAGCATCAACTCATTCACTTTTTATAAACCATTGCCTGAATACAGTAATGATAAAGTTCAAATACATAAAACAAGACACTTTTGTTCATGCCTCAGAACATCCGATCACTCCCTCCAGATTCTCTGCGATCACATTTAAGACCAGCAGGATCTCTCAAACAAACTTTCAAAGGCAAAAACATTTCCTGTGTGGATAGTTAACCAATGCTCTATTCTATTATGACATGTTTTGTTCTTGAATATTCTACCTTGCTATGCCCTATTCTGTTCTGCCACTTAGCATTGTGAAATGCGTCTGTTGTTCATCCTTCAATTGTACCATACCAGTGTCAATGGACACTGGTATGGTACAAGAGTCTACCAAATGACTCAAATGTCAAATACGCCGTTTGGAAGCAGTGACAATCATAAATCCACACACGAGATCTCCTCATTCCTCATCAATATTTAGAAAGTCCTACAAGTGAAACTGCGCAAAAACAGAAACATCTAAATAAATATTTACTCATCACCATGACTCAGCAGGCTTCTTAACAGAGCGGAGGACGATGTTGTAAGAATCGACACTAGAGAAACTACAAAATATAAAAATAAAATGCATTTTCATCAAAAAAAATCTTTTATTCAGGGCACATTTACAAGGAGCACAGATGTTGTCCAGTTTATGTAAAATGATCTAGG
The DNA here is from genome assembly GCF_021917145.1 of Hypomesus transpacificus. Taxonomy (NCBI): domain Eukaryota; kingdom Metazoa; phylum Chordata; class Actinopteri; order Osmeriformes; family Osmeridae; genus Hypomesus; species Hypomesus transpacificus. The sequence continues at coordinate 13,558,352 of NC_061081.1, read as the reverse complement.
CTACGTTGTAAAATAGAAGTAGTTTACTTGGAGAAGTTTGTCTGACAACATGTTCCCCCAGGGACGAGTACGCTGGCTGGACACACAACTCACCAGCCACTGACCAGCAGCCCCAAGCCTGTGCTTGGATCATCTGACCTCCACAAGCTTCCCCAGAGATAAAAACATAAGGATCAAAGTAAAAAACACAAAGATAATCTTTGTCACATGTGGGCTTTCATATAGAAGCTATATCATTTTGAAAAGACAAAAAAACTAAACATAACCCCCCCCCCAATGTTTTTTTTTTTTTTACACATAATAATGGAAAACGCCATTAAAATATGCATACACAAACACACACGCACACACACACACACAGGCTTAGCTGCGGTCTTTCTCAGATCTTGCGTTTCTTCCACTCTGGTTCGTTCTCTGTCTCTTCATCCTCCTCCTCTTCCTCAGCAAACACTGGCTCAGGCTGGGTCCTGATAGGACACACACACACAGACACACACAGTTTAATAATTCAAGTCTTTACTGACAGACAGAGGAGTAAAGAGGGAAAAAACAACGAAGGAGAGAGGGAGAGGGGAGAGAGGGGGGAGAAAGTAGGAGAGGAACAGAGAATACGAGGGAGAGAAAATGAGAGAGAAAGAGAGGGATGATAGAAGAGACATAAAACAGAGAGGGAAGGAGTAGATTAAACCATTTCTCCATTTGTCATCACTTGGTCCTGAGCAGTGATTACAATGCAACATCTGTCTTAGGGTGAGTCAAGGAGAGGACATAACTCTCTCTCTCTCTCCCCTCCCCCTCCCCCCTCCCTCTCACTCTCCCACACTCTCTCTATCCAGCCCAGAGTGTATGACACCATGCGTGTGAGACACCACAAACTTGCCTGCACACTGTCCGTGTCCTTACTGTGTGTGTCCATTCATGTATACGTGTGTGTGTGTGTATATATATATATATATTAGTGCTGTCAGTTAAATGCGTTATTAACGGCGTTAACGCAAACCCAAATTAACGGCGTCAATTTTTTTATTGCGCGATTAACGCTCTTTTTGACCTAGCAAACTTTGTAGTTTTTTTCACATTCTGTTGCGACAACCACGGACGTTAGAAAAACTACAATACCGCACCGGATCTAGCTAGACCGGAAACAAAACAACATGCACGCCACACACTTGTTTGGGCTTGCGAGCCGGCTAAAGAGCAGAGCCCGTTTACGGATATTAAACATTCTCTGGTAGTAGGCTAACGTTACGTTTTGAGTTGATTGCCAGCGCCAGACGCCGAAATGGATGCCAATAAGATTCTGAATAGAAAGTTTACTTTTAAAAGGTTGCCAAATGGTTCCATTTACTATACGAAAGTGATCAGTGTGTTCTGTCGTTGTGAACTGAGCTATCATCGCAGCATGTCGTGGAGTGTAAAATACAATTTTGATGGCCAAGCACACAGCTGATGCAAATGCTCCGCCCGCTCGTCAAAGCCAGGCGATTGCAATGTTGTTATCAATTTAAAAAAAACATTTGCACGAAGCAATCCGAACCACTTTTCCATGTTGATAAGAGCATTACAATTTGAAAAAATAATGGATGAAAAAGAAATCAAGGGACATTTAGAATAGATAAAAATGTGCGATTAATTGCGATTAATCGCGAGTTAACTATGACACTAATGCGATTAATCGCGATTAAATATTTTAATAGTTTGACAGCTGTAATATATATATATATATATTGTGTGCATATATAAGTGTGTGTTCTTACTCCTTGTAGGCCGGGGCGACCCAGTAGGGGTTCTCAGATGCCTCCTTGGCGTGGCGCAGGATGGCGGCGCGGGGGTTGCTGTCATCCGTCTTGTCCAGAGCGATGTTCTTCACGATGAAGGACGACAGGGTTCCTCCATGAGCTGCTACCCTCCCGCCACGACCTGAGCACGGGAACACGGGTCAGCCACACACACACACACACACACACACACACACACACACAGGAACGTTAGGGAAACCATCATACAGGGTGTAGAGAGAGAGAGTATTGATGTTCCGCTTAAACACACTTACACACATTCTCACTCACACAAACATACACACAGACATACACTCTCTATTACTCTTTCTGTCTCTTCCTATCTAGTTCTCTCTCTCTCTCATCATCTCTCTTCCTCTCCTGCCCTCTCTCATCATCTCTCTTGCTCTCTCCCCCCCGCCCTCATCTCTCTTCCTCTCTCTCCCCCGCCCTCTCTCATCATCTCTCTTCTTCTCTCTCTGTTTCTCTAGTGTATACAGTCCGGAGGTAATAGTCGTAATCATGCTGTTATCTATGCAGAGGTGACTGAGTCGTGATGTTATAGTCAGACACAGACAGGTCTAACAACGACCAGCTGGGATTCCTTCAGGACATGTTGTCCAGCACCTTGCCTTATTAACTGTGTGTGTGTGTGACGGAGCCAGATGGTGAGTCTAGCAGACTGGTCAGTCCAGTCTCTGTTAGGCAGCAGCGTCCATGGCCTGGCATGGAGCAGTAGGAACCCTATGGAAGGAACCCCGAGACCAAGGCTGGTCCCAAGGCTAATAGAGCAGGTAGACCAGGTATGTGAGGTGTGTTACCTGATGTGTGTGTGTGTTACCTGGTGTGTAGTGTGTGTGTGTTACCTGATGTGTGTGTGTGTTACCTGGTGTGTAGTGTGTGTGTGTAGTGTGTGTGTTACCTGATGTATGTGTGTGCATGTGTGTGTAGTGTGTGTGTTACCTGGTGTGTGTGTGCGTGTAGTGTGTGTGTTACCTGGTGTGTGTGTGTGTGTGTTACCTGGTGTGTGTGTGTGTGTAGTGTGTGTGTTACCTGGTCCAGACACAGGGGGCTCAGGTTTGTGGGACTTCATGGGGTCCAGGCGATCCTTCTCCAGCTGCTTCCTGGTGCTGCGCTGGCGAGCCTCGCGGAACATGGGCAGGGCGTGGGCTGGAGGGGGAACACATGCACACACACGCCGTTGTAGTAAGTTTAGGTATGCATGCACAGTCACACACGCACACCATTGAAATGACACTTTTAGGTAATCATGCACACACACAGCATTGAAATGACAAACCCTTTTAGGTACGCCTGCTCACTCACACACTCGAGAGAGAGAGAGAGAGAGAGAGAGAGAGAGAGAGAGAGGAGAGAGAGAGAGAGAGAGAGAGAGAGAGAGAGAGAGAGAGAGAGAGAGAGAGAGAGAGAGAGAGAGAGAGAGAGAGAGAGAGAGAGAGAGAGAGAGAGAGAGAGAGAAGAGAGAGAGAGAGAGAGAGAGAGAGAGAGAGAGAGAGAGAGAGAGGAATAAAGGGAGGGAGAAAGGGTGTGTGTGTGTGGGGGGGGGGGGGGTACACCTGCATCTGCGTGTGAGAGAAGACAGACAGAGAGAACGAGAAAGGAGAGAGAATGGAGAGGGAGGAAAGGAGAGAAAGAGAGGAGAGAAAACGTCTATAGACGGCAGGAGAGGAGAGAGAGAACAGAACGAGAGAAGAGACACACACACACACACTTAGCACGGGGCGAGCTCGATGGAGTGATTTTCCATCCAGCTGCAGTGTTGTCACTATCCACCGTTCCTTCATCTCCTCCACACTGCATTAGGCAAAAAGGTTACTGTTAACAGCTTCCCTCTCCTCTCTTACTGGCCCGTTACCCCGCTTCCTGTCCTCTGTGACTTTCCAGCGTGCGTCACACGGCAATGACATCCCATAATGCACGTTGATTGCCTGCCGTGCCCCTGAACAATGGGTCCTGTTCCAAGGTGTGTGAATCGGCCAATCAAGGACAGGTGGCCAGGGAAGCTGGTGCTGTGGACACGCGTGGAGGAGGTGAGGACCTCGTGTGTGTGTGTGTGTGTGAGCACACTGTGCAGGGACTCGTGGGCTGTGAGGAAGGTGGATGGGTTTACTGTGTGTGTGTGTGTGAGCACGCGTGTGAGTGTAAACACCGTGCGGAGGGCAGTGGGGGTTAAGTGTGTGTGTGTGTTTGTATAAACTGAGGAGAGAAAGACACAGGGGTTAAGTGTGCGTGTGTCTTCACTGTCCAGCACGCCGGCAGGGCGGGAAAGGTGGCTGTTCCTGGCGTGACAGCTGTGTGTGTGTGACGTGTCACATAGTATGTGTGGTAAGAGTGTGTGTGTCTGTCGGGTGGCGGGGGGTCAGAGAGTGTGTGATTGCGGTAAGAGTGTGTGTGTCTGTCGGGTGGCGGGTCAGAGAGTGTGTGATTGTGGTAAGAGTGTGTGTGTCTGTCGGGTGGGGGGGGGTCAGAGAGTGTGTGTGTCTGTCGGGTGGGGGGGGGGTCAGAGAGTGTGTGTGGCGTGTTGCCCTCTGGCAGCCCATCTTTTCACCCCTCATCCCACACCATCAGCTAATGGACTCGTGACAGCAGTGAATACACTGTGTGTGTGTGTGTGTGAGAGTGAGAGTGAGGGTGTAAGCAGGCGTGACTACCCGATCCAAAACAAAGCCTGACGTGTGTGTGTGTGTGTGAATGTGTGACCACTTTATTCTGTGTGGGACCACTTAACTGGGTGTGTTTGAAAGACAGTTCTGATAGCCTGGCACTCTCCCATCTCCTGATCACACAGAGCCCTGGTGCTCGGGTGTGCTTGGGTCCAGTGTGTGTGTGTGTGTGTGTGTGTGTGTGTGTGTGTGTGTGTGTGTGTGTGTGTGTGTGTGTGAAGCTGTGTGTGTGAGAGAGAGAGTGTCTCAGTATATGTGTGTGAAAGAGTCTGTGTGTGTATTTCCAGGAGCATGTGTATGGTAGCTGCGTTGGACAGATGGTTCCTGGTTCAAGGTGGACAGAGTGCTGGAGAGCTCTTGAGAGAGGCACTTAACCTAAATTGCTCCAGTAATTGCCCGCTGCCATAACTGGAGGAAGTGTGAAACGGTCAGTCTAGCAGGACGAGGAGGTGAGTTCGGAAGGTGAACATCTAGTGTCTTCATAACACACTCGCCAGGAGGACAGCTACCAAGTGAGTTATGACCTCCATCAGGGGGATGACAGTGTGTGTGTGTGTGTGTGTGTGTGTGCGGACACTTACGTGTGATGATGTAGTCTTGCGTCAGTGTCTCAGCTATCCTCTCCTTCCTCTGGCTCTTCACCACACACAGCTTAGCACCCCTGCACACAGAGGAGGAAGTTAGACATTCCTCGCACACGCATGCACACACACACACACACTCCTCTCACACACACCCTCTCTTCACACTCCTCACCCCCCACCTCTCACCTGTGGCTCTTGACAGGGTCGTAGTAGACCTTGGCCAGGCCGTTTGCTGTCCCCACCATGATCTGGTTCAGCTTGGGGTGCCACAGGCAGCGGACCACACTCTGGAGGAAGACACACAGTCAGTCAGTCCTGCCTTTCAGTCAGTCAGTCAGTCCTGCCTTTCAGTCAGTCAGTCAGTCAGTCAGTCCTGCCTTTCAGTCAGTCAGTCAGTCAGTCCTGCCTTTCAGTCAGTCAGTCAGTCAGTCCTGCCTTTCAGTCAGTCAGTCAGTCCTGCCTTTTAGTCAGTCAGTCCTGCCTTTCAGTAAGTCAGTCAGTCAGTCCTGCCTTTCAGTCAGTCAGTCAGTCCTGCCTTTCAGTCTGACACTAGAACCTGGGATGTGTTTTTAACAGTCCAAGTCTGTCTGTCTCTCTCTCTCCTCTTTTTTCCCTTCTCTTTCTCTTTCTCTCTCTCTCCTCTTTTTTCCCTTCTCTTTCTCTTTCTCTCTCTTTCTCTCTCTTTCTCTCTCTTTCTCTCTCTTTCTCTTTCTCTCTCTCTCTCTCTCTCTCTCTCTCTCTCTCTCTCTCTCTCTCTCTCTCATTCATCTACGTCTCTCTCCTTCTCTCTCTCTCCTGTGCTTGACCATATTTGGTTGTCAGGTGGTGGCCTGCTTCTCTCAGACTGTGTGTGACAGTTGGCCCTCTGCCAGGGCCGAACATGACCACACTCATCCTGACTAGTGCACGCGTGTGTGGCTGTGACCAATACCCTGACACTGTACGACGAGCGGCACTATATATATAGAAGTGTGTGTGTGTGTGTGTGAGAGAGACCTGCTGTGATGCCAAAGTGTCGTGCATGGGGCACACACACACACACACACACGGTTCTCCCTCTATAAGGCCCCTCTCTAACAAAGAGCCCTAATGGATAAGGACACATAACTCTCTTATGGCCCACACCACTGTGTGTGTGTGTATGTGTGAGACAAAGAGAGAGTCTGCGTGTGATCCTGTTTGAAACCTAGGAGGGGATTTGGAGATCTTTCTGGTCCAGTTGACCATCTATCCTGAAGGGATAACCTGATCCCAAGATAACAAGTGATTGATGCTTCACATGATTACACAAAAACTCCAGTATGAATGTTAGTGTGAGAAGTGTGTGTGTGTGTGTGAGAGAGAGAGACAGACAGAGAGACAGAGAGAGAGGGAGAGAAATAGAGAGAGAAAGAGGGAGAGAGGGAGAGAGTATGGCGTGCTCTGCCTCTGCAAGTGGATCAGGTCAGCGCTGCGGGGACTCCACAGGGGCTGAGGCTAGGGTCGGGGCTGGGGCTAGGGCTGGGGGGTGAGGTTGGGGCACCAGGGCTGGAATGGAGAGGGGACGTAACTCGGGGTGAAAGCTGCTTATCTCCCAGCTGTTCAGCATCCCATGGCTGTGGGTCTCACACACATAAAGACAAGGAAACACACCCCTACACACACACACAGTGTACACTAATGCGTATGCGAGGATGACCACACACACACACACAGCTCTGTAGGGTGATTGAGTGCACAGGACCGCCGAGGGTTAATCTGTCCTGATGACCATGTGGTGGAGTAATTGATGATTTAGAGAGATCTAGAAAAACGCTGCAAACAAGATGACTGGGCCCTGGGAACAACTGTCCATCACTCTATCCAACTGATAAGGGGATTATCCAGCTTTTCATATCTCACTTAAACACGTACCAACGCGCAAACATCAAAAAAGCATGCAAAAGCCTTTCCTTCATAAGTCCCGTGTTCTGCAACATGGGTGTGGGGCGGAGCGAGAGTGTGTGTGCTCCCTGCACACGCGTGTGTGGTGTGTGCGTGCCAGCCCATGAACCTGTCAGTGAGTAATGTGTCAAAACAGCCCACACGGGTTGCTAGAGCAACAGAAGACATCCATCTAATGCAGGTGTTCCCTTCCAGCCCACCTAGCTAGTACATAGAGCCTGCGGCTAGTACACAAGGCCAGCTAGGACACAGACCAAGCTAGTACACAAGACAACCTAGTACACAAGGCCAGCTAGGACACAGACCAAGCTAGTACACAAGGCCAGCTAGGACACAGACCAAGCTAGTACACAAGACAAGCTAGTACACAGACCAAGCTAGTACACAAGACAAGCTAGTACACAGACCAAGCTAGTACACAAGACAAGCTAGTACACAAGACAAGCTAGTACACAAGGCCAGCTAGGACACAGACCAAGCTAGTACACAAGACAAGCTAGTACACAAGGCCAGCTAGGACACAGACCAAGCTAGTACACAAGGCCAGCTAGGACACAGACCAAGCTAGTACACAAGACAAGCTAGTACACAAGACAAGCTAGTACACAAGACAAGCTAGGACATAGACCAAGCTAGTACACAAGATAAGCTAGTACACAAGACAAGCTAGTACACAAGACCAGCTAGGACACAAGACAAGCTAGTACACAAGACAAGCTAGTACATGGGGCCAGCTAGTACACCTCCTCAGCCCAGCCCAGCCCTCAACCCCAGGTCCAGGGTCACACAAGACTGTTTAGTCAGACATGATTAGTGGGCCTTCCTTTCCCTAGCCGTCCTGGTCCACCACTTCATAAAGACGGCACTAAAATTCTCTACCTTTAAGGGGGACGGCAGAGGTAAACACAGTAAATAGCTCATTCGTCAGGTCTCCTGAGTGCACGTCCAGCACTTGGAATAGAAAACAAACCGGCTCAAAGTCAGGCTTATCAGATGAGGAAGGGGGGGGGGGGGGTGAGTGTACAGGGATGTGCACTTAGACTAGACTCCCGGGCTGTGCCAGGCAGGCAGGCTGATGGGGAGACAGCAGCCACCTGGCCGGGTGAGGGGGTACACACAGCCTACACTCTACCCTCCCCCCCCCCCCCACCACCACCACCAGCTAGGCCGACACACACAGACATGCACACACACACACACACACACACACATCCTCATCCAAATATACACTTATACATATACACACACACACACACACACACATCTACACAGTCATACACACATTAATTCTCACACACGTGATCTGGATCTCTCATGAGAAACTGTCAGACTTGGATGAGAGAGACTGAGTTAGAAGCTATTAAACTCAGTCAGATCTCACTGTTATGACTACAGATACACTCTAAATGCAGAGAGGTAGAGCGAGAGGGTGAGAGCGAGAGAGAGCTGAAGATGAAAGGAGAGAGAGAAAGTAAGAAGAGGGTCAACCTGTCCTGCACCCAGCTGCTAATGGCATGTTCTACCAGTGATGGTGGACTAAGCTGTCTCCCAGTCAGCAGGACGGCCCAGCGTGTGTGTGTGAGCAGCATTCATGTGTGTGTGTGTTCAGTGTTTGTGTACGTGTCGGCTGTATGTGTGTGTGTGTGTTCAGTGTTTGTGTACGTGTCGGCTGTATGTGTGTGTGTGTTCAGTGTTTGTGTACGTGTATGGTGTGTGTGTGTGTGTGTGTGTTCAGTGTTTGTGTACGTGTCGGCTGTATGTGTGTGTGTGTTCAGTGTTTGTGTACGTGTATGGTGTGTGTGTGTGTGTACAGTGTTTGTGTACGTGTATGGTGTGTGTGTGTTCAGTGTTTGTGTACGTGTATGGTGTGTGTGTGTGTGTACAGTGTTTGTGTACGTGTATGGTGTGTGTGTGTGTGTGTTCAGTGTTTGTGTACGTGTATGGTGTGTGTGTGTGTGTACAGTGTTTGTGTACGTGTATGGTGTGTGTGTGTGTGTTCAGTGTTTGTGTACGTGTATGGTGTGTGTGTGTGTGTTCAGTGTTTGTGTACGTGTATGGTGTGTGTGTTCAGTGTTTGTGTACGTGTATGGTGTGTGTGTGTGTGTTCAGTGTTTGTGTATGGTGTGTGTGTGTTCAGTGTTTGTGTACGTGTATGGTGTGTGTGTGTGTGTGTTCAGTGTTTGTGTACGTGTATGGTGTGTGTGTGTGTGTGTTCAGTGTTTGTGTACGTGTATGGTGTGTGTGTGTGTGTTCAGTGTTTGTGTACGTGTCGGCTGTATGTGTGTGTGTGTGTGTTCAGTGTTTGTGTACGTGTATGGTGTGTGTGTGTGTACAGTCCTCCTTACTGAGGTCTCTCTCTCCTCTCTGTCTTGGCTGAGGTCTCTCTCCTGGTGAAAGATCTCTCTCTTCAGCACTCTCTCTCCATCTCCAGCTCCCTCTTTTCACTTCCTTTTTACCTCTCCCCCCCCCCCCCCCCCAACTCTCTCCCCCCCACCATCTGTCTTTCTCTATCGCTCTGAGTCTCTCCCTCTGGTTCCCTCTCTCTCTCTCTTTCTCTCTCTAGCTCTCTCTCTATCTAGCTCTGAGTTTCTCCCCCTGGTTCCATCTGTCTGTCTGTCTGTCCCTCCCCCAGTTCTGTGCTTCTCCCCTCCTGGCTGGGTCTACCGGTTCTCCAGACACTGAAACAAACCCAGGCTGCTACCAAACCACAGCGTTTACTCAGCACCACAGGGCTACGTTCCTCCCCTCAGAAACCCAACCCTACCAGCACAGGTGGCCACACTAGACACCACACACTTCTGTCGGGAACCTCCAGGCTGTCACTAGGCCCTATCAAATCACACGCTACATATACTGGCTCACGACTGGGGTCTAAGTGCAAAAACATGGCTTGAATTATATTCGTGAAGCCTCAAGTCATGTTTTCCTGGCTAGGCCGGGCTAGTAATCAGGTGGGATTTCCAAGCACACATTATCGTAAGAGTGGTGTGGTCTTGCACTTAGTCAGCAAACGTCTTTCAAAACAGAGCAGGTTCAAATATGAACTACAGAGGAGTGTGGTGGGCCTTTGTTACACAAGCCCAGACTAATTGAGCTCCGCTTGACTCCAGGAAACACTGATTGTGTTTGGCATTCGGTACACACAGCATCAGACCCTACTAATTGAGTTCAGATCTGAAATTCTTTGGGCCGACCTCCCCCCTGCCGGTACAGTGGTATAGTGACTTTAATCCCTTGGGATAATCCAGCTCTGGTTAAATTGAAGATTAAAGAAATTACCCTAAAGCTCAGAGTCAAATCTGACCAGACAAGACTTCCTGCCTGCGGGAGAGATCAGAGAAAGCCTCGCTCCTGCAGGGAAACTTAGATGGAGTCGGCCAGGACATATTCACACTGGTTACAGCGTCATGAGGTGTTTGAATGAAAGATTGTTGTTTGGAATATTCCGGACCGTACAGCTGGGTAGAATATTAATATTCCTGGCCGTACAGCTGGACAGAATATTCCAGAACATATAGCTGAGGAGAATATTCATATTCTGGAACATACTTCTGGGTGAAATGTAACATTCGTAAAGAACTGAGGGGTTTAAATATTCTCAGCAGTTTAGAATATTCCAGATCGCCCAGCCGGATAGAATATTCCGGACCCGTTTGAACCCAACGGCTGCGAGCACAGGAGGCCTGCTGTGAGGTGAACGTCCGGGAGCTACTCACCGCGTTGGTCACCTCGATCTCGTAGACCTTCTGGAAGGAGGTCCTGTCGAAGAACACCAGCATCCCGTTGCCCTCATCCTTCCTTACAGACGTCCCCGTCACCAGCAGCTTGTCGTCAGGGCTGAAGCAGCAGTCTGTCCTGTGGGGGCGGGGCCAGACAACGACACTGGTGTGAGAGATACCTATTTTTTGGGGTGGGAGGGGCAGTTTTTGGGGTGATTTTTTGGGGCTCTATGTATTGATGCGTCAGTTCAAGAGGCAGGAATGCAGGAGAGAGAGAGAGAGAGAGAGAGAGAGAGAGAGAGAGAGAGAGAGAGAGAGAGGGTGCGGAAGACAGCCTCTCCCAGTAAGCTACCGGGTGCCCCACCAACACGTTCCTTCATGGTTTCAACCTCCATCTGAACCGCCATCCAGGGACCCTGCATCGTGGGGGATCGAATGCCCAGAACTGAGGTACTCACATGGAGAAGGCGGTGGTCAGACCGGTGGCCACGTTCAGGGGCTTCTTGAAGCTGCGGATGTCCCAGGTCTTCAGGGTGTCATCGCCTGTGGAGGAGGAACGTTGGCTGGTCAAGGTTCCGGAACCTTGATTCATTCAAGTTTCATGAAGCCTATTCTGCCACCCCATGCTTAGTGGCAATAATATGCCCTTTTTTGGGGGGACATTTTATCCATTTAGACATAATGCTCCTACAATTGACAAGCGACATGCATCATTATGTATCCATTATCTTAATAATGTTATCATCTTTAATTAAAAAACTGTGCTGTATGGAGGGGGGGATTTGAACCTGTAACTTCTTCCTCTGCAGTAAAATGTTCTACCCCTGTGTTATCCCCTACTGTAGATCACTCCATACGACTGTTTCAGACAGACAGTTTCATGTTATTAACCGTCCAGGAGATATAACGTGCTGGAGGATAGTGGAGCCCAGAGGGGTGATTCATCACCAGGATCTGAGCACAAGACTGCCTTTAAGCCAAACAGGGGGCCAGCCAGTAACAGGAACCCTGCCAGTAGTTCAGGGGGCAGCCTGGAACACCCAGGGAGGGAGACCTCTGGGAACCAGAGTGTGGATGCCTGCATGCTACTGCACAGCTTTTGCTGATGGTGGCTGTCTTTGCGCTCGGAGTAAGTGTGTGTGTGTGTGTGTGTAAGTGTGTGTGTTGGGATGAGCTCTTTTCCCGCTGAAACAACAGAAGTTCTGGATCATTCTTCAGACGTTACAGGTCCCCTGAAGGCCTGCGACAGACTGGGTGCAGAGGAACGGCTCCAACACACACACACACACACACACACACACACACACACACACACACACACACACACACACACACACACACACACACACACACACACACACACACACACACACACACACACACACACACACACACACAGAGGACTGAAGGCTTCCAGCAGGGGGTCAGGTGGTTCGTACCTCCACGAGAAGCCAGCGTTGTCCCGTCGTAAGAGAACGCCAGACAGGAAGGGTCCGATCCTGGGTCGTGGGCCTGGCGACAGTGGAACTTGGTGTGGACCTAAGAGGAGGGAGGGGGTCAAAGGTCAAAACAAGAGATGAGCAATGTTGGTGGTCTACAGAAACAGTGGTCTGTTAGAAGTACCCGGACTGAGGAGTTTAAATGCTAGCTTGCTAGACTATCGGCTAGATCACTGAGCTAACCACTGACTAGATTTCTGGGCAACCAGCTAGCTAGCTTTCTGGGCAACCAGCTAGCTAGCTTTGTGGGCAACCAGCTAGCTATCTTTCTGGGCAACCAGCTAGCTAGCTTTGTGGGCAACCAGCTAGCTATCTTTCTGGGCAACCAGCTAGCTAGCTTTGTGGGCAACCAGCTAGCTAGCTTTGTGGGCAACCAGCTAGCTAGCTTTGTGGGCAACCAGCTAGCTATCTTTCTGGGCAACCAGCTAGCTAGCTTTCTGGGCAACCAGCTAGCTAGCTTTCTGGGCAACCAGCTAGCTAGCTTTCTGGGCAACCACCAACTAGCTTTCTGGGCAACCAGCTAGCTAGCTTTCTGTGCAACCAGCTAGCTAGCTTTCTGGGGTATCGGTTAGCTAGCTGGGCTTTCAGCTACTACCAAGTCATGAGAACCCTCAGGCTGCATAGAGGCTCTTCTAAGCGGGTTCCTTCACCACCAGAGGCCTGGCCCACTGAAAGGAACATAAAGACCGTTTCACGCTCCGTGTCTTTCAGACAACATACGGTTCCCATTTCCTCTCCAAACACCGTGCTAGGCTTAACTCTACAACCTGGCGCCCCTTAGTGTCAGTCTAGGAGCACCATAGACGGCTCGTCTTCCACACACCTTTGGGGATGAACCCAGACCTCAGGAGTTTACCTTGGCAAGTTTGACAACCTCATAACGGGGATGTTTGTTATGAACCAACCCAAATCTCCCACATCAGCGATTGTCACAAGGCAATCCCCCACACACTCCACCCCAGCCCCTAACCCCACCCCCACCACTAACCCGGCCGGCACACACACACAAACACACCATTAGAACAAGGGAGTTCTGCTAGCTCGCCCAAAAGGCTTTCGCAGGCCCTGCGAAATTGGTTAACTGACCAGAGTCAGTCGAAGGATCAAACGTCACATCACATGGTACCATTGTGACGTAGCGGGCGCCGCCCCAAAGCACTGATGCAGGCAAATCAATACAGGCACATGAAACTAGGGTTCTTGGCGTAGTGCACGTCGTGTCTGGGCCTACACGTGCACGTGGCTGGGCCTACACGTGCACGTGGCTGGGCCTACACATGTCACTCACACTATGGAGGCTAAGTGAGATTTCAGCCCGGGGGGGAATCTATCGAACTGTCCAAAAACAACACAGGTTACACAGGCAACACAGGCTAATTCGGGCTAAACCTCACACACACAAGCTAAAAATGGAATTTCTCATCGAGAACGAATGGTTCTCTGAAAGACCGCAATGTACCCTGTCCGGGGTGTTTTGAAGGACAATGGAGGTCAGGACAGGGTACCATGGCCTTACGGCACACCCAGCGCTGACAGGGAAATCATTCAGACATTACATTTAGTCATTAAGCAGATCCAGAGCGACTTACAGTAAGTACAGGGACTTTCCCCCCGAGGCAAGTAGGGTGAAGTGCTTTGCCCAAGGACACAACTCAATAATGCACGGACGGGAATTGAACCCGGCAACCTTCTGATTAATAGCCCCGATTCCCTAACCGCTCAGCCAATTGACCCCAGACTGAGAGGCTCTACAGTCCGGTTCCCTCTGTGGTTCTCTCTCTCTCAGGGTCTCTCAGGCGGACAGGCTGTTTACAGTCTACCGTCTCCTTCCCAGGCTTGCTAAGTCGGCATGTTTCACAGACACACACATACGCTCTCTCATACATACTACATACAGTATCTACACACACACACACACACACACCAGTACACACACACACTCTCACAAACACGCTCTTTCATACATACTACATACAGTATCTACACACAAACACACACCCCTCCACTGTACACACACACACACATTCTCACCCACAAAGCAAAACCAGGAGCACCAACAGAAGGAATGTACCAAGGTCCACAGATGTATGTTCTGGTAGTAATCATCAGTTCTTCATTTGTCCCTGTAGCATCCATCCCCAAAAACAGACCTTTCCTAAATAACAGTTTTCCTATCCAAGGACGAGGACCATTTAAGTCAGGACTTAGATCCCGTATTTAACAAGTCCTCAACTAACCGTTAAAAAAAGGTGATGATTCAATATTGAAAAGCAGCTGGCTGTCTTGACTGGCTGGCTGACAATCTTGGCTAGGCCTCCTCTCTGCCTCGCTCTTCGGAGTTGGCCTGAGATCTGGACAGCATACCGTGGCAGTCTGCTAGCACTCAGCACAGACCCAGGTAACGCCAGCATCAATCACCACCAGACAGACTAGCATGGCGGATTCCAAACACTCCAGCCAGGACGACTTGGGGTTCTAAGGCTTCATTGCTTCTGACTGATATGCAGGTACATCGGAATGGGGGGTGAGAAGCAGGTTCTGGGGCATTTCAGAGAGAAAGAGGAAGAATATCAACGTGCTTGCATGTCGGGGTGATGTGTGTGGGGGTGTGTGGGGGTGTGTGTGTGTTCGGGGGGGGTGATGCAGAACATGGAAAAGGAAAGAAGTAGTAGAGAGAAGAGGAAGGGAAGGAGGGAAAGAGAAAAGAGAGAGAGCAGAGAGAGAAAGCATCAGAGAGACCGAACAGAGGAGAAAGAAGAAAGGTAGAGAGACATACAGAGAGAGATAGAGAGAGAGTCTTGAGAGACACCAGCCAACAGGATGATAAGCCCTTTCAAAGTGGAGTAAAGTTATTAACCTGTGGTTAAGAGATAACAGTGCTACTTTGAGCTGCAGATAGAAAACACTCTTTCCCTGCGTCTATCAAACGCTCAGCCATCTATTGGACAGCCCGCAGACACTTGGCTTTTGCACCTAATTCCAAAGCTAATTTTCTGCTGTATAATCTTTTCTATTCTGACGTTCACTCCCAACCTCTCCTTTTCCTTCCCTCCCTCCCACTCTCCATTTATCTTACAACACTGCAGCACTGGGAAATGAGTTTGGAGCACGGGGATAGTCAAAAGTTTAGAAGGTGGAATATTTCTTTTGATACAGTTTGAAAACCCTTTTTTTTTTTTTTTTTACAACGCCATACTGGGTTGAAGCACCATTTTTTGAATGTTAACCAAAAACAAACCATGTTCCGTGCCTGAAAGTAGACAACATAATAAACATGGCTGCTGTAACAGGTCTACATGAACAGTGTGTTGTTCCCTACAGGCCTAGCCGTCTAACGCGAGCGTGGTGGTGAGTGGTGTACATGAACAGTGTGTGTGTGTGTGTGTGTGGAGCCAGTCTGGAGGCCCTTTCCTCTCACAGTCAGACACACACACACACACACACACACACACACTGTTCACACAGACATGAGGTAAGCTTCATCGCACTGCCTGAGCCGGGGAGCAAGAGGAGATATGATTACTGTTGACATGACATATTCAGCCCTGTTCCTGCCCTTACCCCCATGACAGCGAAGGAGGAGGGGGGAGAGAAATGGGGTGTGTGCAAGTGAGGGGAAGAGAGGGAAAGAAGGACAGAAAGAGGGGGAGGGAGGGGGGGAGAGGGAGGGGTAGGGAAAATTGTTTACTTGACGTATGGAAACTCTGGCTATGGATACTCATCAACAAGGTTTTCTATAGCTCTCTTCTCATTTTGCACTATGCTGTCCGATTTCATATCTTGTAACTTTGAAACATTGCATATTATATATTTTATATTTATATCTATTTTATATCTATGTTGTTTAGCTCTTTAGGACATGTTTAGCTCTTTAGTATTAGACTTTTACAATCGTATTTATACATACAAAAATTCTTTAGATCTGTAGTATATGTTTATTGTATGCACCTTCCTGCCACAGTAAATTCTGTGTTAGTGTAAACTTACATGGAAATAAAAAACGATTCTGATTCTGATGCCATGTTTCGATGTGACAGTTTAAACTGGACGTTTAAATATGTGTTCATTTCCTGTTGTGGGCTGGCAGGTGGTGACTGACTTCCTATGTTAATCTTCAGGACCAGGTTATGAAACCTGACTCTGGGACACGGTTTGCAGTGTACCTTACACTGTAGTGCAACAAACTCACTAAGGACTCCACACACTGATAAACATATGGATACAGCACATAACCTTTACCCACTGACACTGAGATTATCATAGTAGTGTTTTTATGTAGAAGACTTTCATATCCAAAGCAACATTCGAAGAGGGATTTGAACCTGTGACCTTCTTGATCTGCAGCTAAATGTTCTACCACTGAATACCCATTCGACACAAAGGACAGTAGGTCCACACAGATACGTATGGATATAAGCACAGCGCATTTTAACCACAGCAACCGGGATGCCAGTGGAGATTTGCCACGTTTCCTCCAGGGCGGCAGGACATAGCCCAGGATCGAGTCTCATCCTGGGCACCTTAGATATAGATCTACCACAGCCCTAACCATGTTATCTGAGCGACGTTACATAAATATTGTAAATCCCCCACTCACTGCTCCCCTCTTATTCCTACACACACACACACACACACACACACACACACACACACACACACACACACACACACACACACACACACACACACACACACACACACACACACACACACACACACACACACACACACACACACACACACACACACACACACGACTTTAAGGTGACCTCTGTACACAGTGGGTCGTAGAGTCGAGCTGACCTCTTCCAAGGATCTAGCGACCAAACTCCAGCCCCCAACAGCTGCTCTGATCCTTCATGGAAATCAACAAGTGGTAGTGTGTGTGAGAGAGTATATATGTGTGCACGAGTATGTGTGAGTGAGTACATGTGTTTATGTGTGTGTAAAAATGCATGTGTTTGTGTGTCTGTCTGCCCTCCAAGCTACATCTTCCTCCTGCTCCTCCATCTTCTGTCCTGCACACTCAGGTCCAGTCCAGGAGGCTGGGGTTCCCTACTCCACAATAAAGGCAGATCAAGATGTTTCGGAGACCGTCTTAGGCATTCCTTACACCAGACAAGCACCACTTCCTGTTCCGTAAGAGTCTGCTTGCTTCCCAGCTGGAATGGAGGTTTTGGAATGAAGACTTTGGAGGCTGAGTTAAGGGGGAAGGGGCTGGTGGAGGCTGGGGGAAGGGGCTGGTGGAGGCTGGGGGAAGACTGGGAGAAGCTGCTGGGGGAGGAGATATGGAGGTCAGGTAAGCAGTCTGATCACACTGCAAAGACGTCCCAGAAGGCAGGCTCGTAAAGCACAGTGCCTAGCTGCTGTAGCTGGCTATCAGGGGGGCCGCTCCTCTAAACACATCCACTGGTCCCTCCTGGAGACCTCCAGTTCCCAGCCAAGCCTCCGCGGCCTCTATCTTTTATGACCGGGGGGATTTACTGGTTTACAGTGACACTGTACAGAGTCACATTGTTGAGCTCGGGTCCCATTAGGCCAGCGGCTGCAAATTATGTGTTGGCCAGCTCTGGTGGACTAGCACAGGCACGGTGAGGGAGGGGGGAGGGAGGGGAGGGGGGAGGGGTCAGTAGAGGGGCATCAAGACATTCTCTGTGTAGACACGTTTGAGCGGTGCAGACCAAAAAACGGAACTGGCAACAACAACATGAAAAGGACTCCATGTTCCTGGATAACGCGATTTTTCATTGGATTTTGTAACTACGCCCCCCCCCCCCCACCCCCCTGCGCTACTTACGACAACACTGACCGTCTCCTGACCGTGAAACGGTAAGCGCTGATCAAACCCCCGAGGGCGGGAGCGATCCCACTTTGTAGTCTGGAGTGCTACGAGGAGAACGCTGAACAATGACGCAACCGCATTCCAGAAGCTTCTGCGCTAATGTTCTGGAACCGAAGCCTGGCCCTCTCACCCAGACGTGAGCCCTTCCCGGTCGGGAGAGACATCCCAGAAGCGCCGTCTTAGCGCTGCACATCACCCGGCAACGGTAACCACGGAGCCCTTGAAACCCCTCTGGCACGGCGACAGGTTGCCAGGAGATCAAGCCTCCAATCACGGTCTCTCTCTTTGCTGACTTCCAGTTCTGGATCAATCATGCTCCTGTGAGCTTGGGAGGGATGGTCCGTCATCCTCAATAAGTTCTCCTCGGGCTCAGCGCTGGAACAAGGTCAGGGAGATGATTGGTGTTGTCTGCAAGCTACATAGCCTTCCCATGAGTAATAGCAAGAGTCCTAACATGTTATACTACCTGTCCTACCTGGGTTCACCACGCTTGGGCACATCAAGGTTGTCAGCTGGCTGAACGGTGAGGGAATCGGGCTAGTAATCTGAAGGTTGCCTGATCGATTCCCGGCCGGTGCACATGACGTTGTGTCCTTGGGCAAGGCCTACTTGCCTCTGGGAGAATGTCCCTGTACTTACTGTAAGTCGCTCTGGATAAAAGTGTCTGCTAAATGACTAAATGTAAATGTAAGGTTAAGGTCAGAGTTAAGGTTAAGAGTTAAGGTTAGCTCTAGCTTCCCACTACGGTAGGTAAATCTGATTTGTCACTCTGTGACATTGCTTGTAAAAACGGACCAAAGACATGGACCAAAAACATCTCTTCAAATGAAATTGTATTTGGACAGATTTGAACATATTTCATGATATAACAGCAGAAGCCCCTGAGTAGCAGTGCCAGGCCAGCCCCCCCCCCCCCCCCAGCCCCCTTACCAGGCCAGGCATTGCCACTGGCAAGCCAACACTGAATGTTATTGCAAGCTGCTACGGGATTCTGGCTAAATATTTAGTCTGGATGAAGAAGCGGTTATAAATTTCGAGTGCTTTTACCCAATCTCTCCTAGCCTGCTGTTACAAGCTGGGGTTGGGGGAGGACGGCTGGGCCGGGGGGGGGTGGAGAGCTGGCAGAGACCTGAGGGGGTGATAAGGGGTCCTTTTGGGGGCTCTGCTGGGGGTAGCAGGGGGTAGCAGGACAGTTATCCACCAGCATCACTCATGTCACAGATGCTCTGCGACTCAGAGGAACAACGAAAGAAACCCCCCCCACCCCCGAAAAAAATAAATCTCTCGACAAACACCACCCGATGGCGGGTCACAAAACATGAAACCAGAGATACCATAGCTGAAACCATAGATACCATAGCTGAAACCATAGATACCATAGCTGAAACCATAGATACCATAGCTGAAACCATAGATACCATAGCTGAAACCATAGATACCATAGCTGCAACTCTGCAGCCCATTTGTCCACTTGATGGCTGAAGCAGAGGACCGAGCAGAGGTGAAAAGGGGAGAGAGAGCGAGGGCTGCAGCTCTCCAGCTGGTCTATTTATGAACGCTGGGAAAGCGAGTGAGCGGTGAGACGCAATAAAAGTTGAGGACGTAGTCATAATCAGGAGGAAGTCAACCTGATGTACCGACAAGCTGACACCTCCTCAATCTCTACTGATGGTTTCAGTTTCTCCAGCCTCTCTCTCTCCCTCTCTCTCTCTCCCCCTCTCTCTCTCTCTCTCCCCCTCTCTCTCTCTCCCCCTCTCTCTCGCTCTGTCTCTCCCTCTCTCATGCTCTCTACCCCTTCTCAGAGAAGGTGAGGTTGCCTGTGACAGCTGTGAAAGACTGTGAGCGTTACCCTGCCAAACCCTCTCTGTCTCGCTCTCTAGGTCCCTCCACAGGAAGTCCTGACGTGTCATTACCCCCCTCCAGCCACGACACTGAACAGAGACGTGTCAGGGAATAAAGCCCTCAGGCAGAGAGGATCATGGGTAGGCAGGCAGGCTAGAAAGGCCAGGAGCCAGATGGATTTGCGAGATCATGACCACACGAAAATCTATCTGTCCAAGCTCCAACTTATTAGTTTGCGCCCGACACACAGCGGTTTGGAACAACCTGAGCCGTATCAGGAACTAGCGGCAGCTACAGGTGGTTGATGTTAGCCTGTGACAGACAGATGATCCATCCAATCACCCGCAAAGTATTGTTTGAAAGGGCCTGCCTTTTTCCAAAGGACGACTTCTAAGATGGTTATGTGTAACAAACCGTGTGGTGAGTCAGGTTAGAGGAACGGAGCCACGGGAGCCAAAACACACAATGCCCCCCCGTCCCCCGTCCCATACTGGAGAGATGGAATGAGCTCTTTTGATTACTTAATAGGATAATTAGCATAATTGACGAGCGTTGGAAAAGTACAGAATGGAACGCATCAGGCCTCCCAGAAAGTTCCAGTTCACCCCCTGCTCCACCTCACCCTCACACGACACCACCCCCTGCTCCACCTCACACGACACCCCCCCCTGCTCCACCTCACACGACACCACCCCCTGCTCCAACTCACCCTCACACGACACCACCCCCTGCTCCACCTCACCCTCACACGACACCACCCCCTGCTCCACCTCACACGACACCACCCCCTGCTCCACCTCACCCTCACACGACACCACCCCCTGCTCCACCTCACCCTCACACGACACCACCCCCTGTTCCACCTCACACGACACCACCCCCTGCTCCACCTCACCCTCACACGACACCACCCGCTGGCCCAGCTACATGACCCACCACCAGGGGCTGTTTTCACTGCTGAGTCATGGTTGATAGGAAGTCCAGGTAGTGTAGAGTCCACACTGTTACACCAGGTGCTGAATCATGGTTGATAGGAAGTCCAGGTAGTGTAGAGTCCACACTGTTCATGGAAACTCGGCCTTCAGAAAACTCTGTCCTAGAGACCAGATTCAACTAGATCCACCCATGTCACTAATTAAAGTTCCACTATCTAGCTCGGTGGTTAGAGCATTTGAATTTGGATCCAAAGGTTGCAGGTTTGAAGCTTCCCTCTGTATGACCCTTTACATGGCCAGAAGCGTGTGCAGCCGTGTTCCCATGCTAGAGAACCCTAGATCCAACAGTGAAGCCAGTCCTGGAGGACCCTAGATCCAAGAGTGAGGCCAGTCCTGCTTGGTGGTTCCATGTCCCTCGTCCCTTTCAGGTCAACCTAGTCAGAAGACTACACATTCTTCTCCACAGACACTAGACAGACAGGATGGTTCGAGCCAAGGCCGTTAACCAAATACAGATGCCACTTTCCCACCTAGGGCTTTATTTACCGCCAGGACCTGCTCAGTGTTGGTGACCTTTTGACCTCTGACCCTGCCCAGAGACAGAATGACCCCCTACTGATCACACATCCCTGGGCCGTGTAGACAGAGCAGCCTGCTTTTACTGCCCAGAAAACACAGGCTTTCTGCTTTCCTTCTCACTGCGTGTGTGTGTGTGTGTGCGTGCGCACAAGTATTTGCGCGTGCTTATGTGCAACTGCCTGTGTGTGTGTGTTTGAGTGTGTACGTGTTTCCCAGTGTGTATGTGAATGTACGTGTGCATGCAAGGGTGTGTGTGTGAGTTTGCCTGTGTGTGTGTGTATATATATTAGTGCGCATGCCTGAGCGTGTGAGCGGCGTTCTGCACGCGTGCAAGACACAGCACAGTCCTACTCACGCTGAGGTTCCTGTCCCAGATCTGGATGGTTCCGTCCTGGCAGCCGGCGGCCACCAGCCTGCCGTCACGGCTGTAGCTGCAGCAGGTGGGGATCACCCTCTTCCCCTGCAGGGAGCGAGGCTTGAACACGGCCTTGTGCTTCTTGTCCGAGTTCACGTCCCACGTCCGCACCGTTCTATGGGGGGGGGGGGGGGGGGGAGAGAGAGAGGGTGAGAAAGAGGGAGAGAGGGAGAGAGAGAGATAAAGGGGTGGAAGAGAGGGTGAAAAGGAGGGAGAGGGTGAGAGGGAGAGATAAAGGGGTGGAAGAGAGAGAGACATAAAGGGGGGGAAGAGAGAGAGAGAGGGTGAGAAAGAGGGAGAGGGTGAGAGGGAGAGAGATAGATAAAGGGGTGGAAGAGAGAAAGAGAGGGTGAGAAAGAGGGAGAGAGGGAAAGGAGACAGTGAGATGGGGTGAAAGAAAGAGGGAGAGAGATAGAGAAAGTGAGAGGGAGGAAGAGATCGGGGGAGAGAGTTAGAAACATTGAAACGCCGAAGTCTGGTTTACACATTACACGGCAATATCACCATCACATGGCCCTGTGACTGAGCCCTTGATAACTCCAGACACCCATAGATCTTGTCATTCACATACTCTGAAATTTCTCTGAGCACTACCTCACCAGAGCTTCTACTGGCTTGTGTAAGACTTCACACAATGGGTAGCTAGTGTGACTCAATCAGATGAGGAGAGTGCGAGGACAGGGAGGAACAGGAAAGAGAGAGGGCAGAGGAAAGAGGGAAAAGGAAAATGAAGAGGAG
Source organism: Hypomesus transpacificus (assembly GCF_021917145.1). NCBI lineage: Eukaryota > Metazoa > Chordata > Actinopteri > Osmeriformes > Osmeridae > Hypomesus > Hypomesus transpacificus. The sequence continues at coordinate 13,535,814 of NC_061081.1, read as the reverse complement.
AGAAGGATGAGAGGCCAGGAAAAAGAGAGGGGGCAGAGGAGAAAGGTGAGGACAGGAAAGAGAGAGAGAGGGCCGAGGAGAGAGAAGAAACAGAGTGAGAGGAAAGAGGAAAAGAGAGAGGATGGAGGTGAGACAGAAAGAGAGAAAAGAGAGGGTAGAGAGAGAGCGGGGGGAGAGAGAGGGCAGAGCAGGCGAGGCTGACAGGCGTGTCTGAAGCCTGCATGAAATCCTGATTCTCCCGCCTGCATCTGCTCCACACATTACAGCTCCCTCACTCAGGGCTGGACAGGACTGCATACACAGGGAGAAAGAAACAGTTCGAAGGGTGGTAGAGAGACGGAGAGAGAGAGACAGAGAGACAGAGACAGAGAGAGAGAGACACAGAGAGACAGAGATACAGAGAGAGAGAGAGACAGAGAGAGACAGAGACAGAGAGAGAGAGACACAGAGAGACAGAGATACAGAGAGAGAGAGAGACAGAGAGAGACAGAGAGAGAGAGACAGAGAGACAGAGAGAGACACAGAGAGACAGAGATACAGAGAGAGAGACAGAGAGAGACACAGAGAGACAGAGAGAGAGACAGAGACACAGAGAGAGAGAGACAGAGACAGAGAGAGAGAGTTAAGAGGGCGAGCGACACAGACATTCCCTGACACAGATGTGTTCACACACTAACATGGCGGCAGCTGACTGCATGTTGTTGAGTGGAAGTTTGAGCATTAGCTGCAAGCCTCCACTGGGACAAGGAACTCGAAATTAGAACCAGCTATTAATAAGTGTGAATAACAGTAGAATTCTTTTAAAGTATTATGAATAGTAAACTGGGCAGAATTAAGACATAGCGAGGGGGCCCGGAAAAGGTGAAACACCCTGCAACACTCCATCAAAATCTATAAACACACTATATTTAGCACATCTGTGTCAGGAAATGTTTCTCTTTCTCTCTCTGACTGCAGTAACACTCCATCGAGTGAGCAGCAGTCATGTGACGTTGGGGGGTCATGGAAGGAGGACTTTTGACCTGACGACGCATGCCACTAGGGAGTCACTTGAAAGGTCAGCCACAAGCTCAAGGCTGTATCCTGGCTGCCTCCTCGACTCACTTGACACCGACACTCACCTGACGGAGCGAAGAGGCCGTGACGAGGAGGAGGAGGTGAGAGAGGCAACGGAGGAGAAAGCGAACCAGACAATGGAGAGGTGAAAGACAGATGGGAGGAAAGGAGAGAGAGAGTGAACAGGGTAGAAGTGAGAAATAGAGTGGAAAAAGAGTGAGGGAAGTAGACAGAGGTGACAAATGTGAGAGGGAGGAAAGAGAAAGTGGGGGAATGGAGAGAGAGAGAGACAGAGAGAGAGACAGACAGATGGAAAGACAGAGAGAGAGAGAGACAGAGAGAGAGACAGACAGAGGGAAAGACAGAGAGAGAGACAGACAGAGAGAGAGACAGACAGAGGGAAAGACAGAGAGAGAGAGAGAGAGAGAGAGGAGGAGAGGGGGACAGAGATAGAGAGAGAGAGGGAAACACAGAGAGAGAGGAGGAGAGGGGGGTGTTCGTAGGGGCCAGCACTGTCAGATCAGCTCAGACACGCCTTGTTGAGGACAGACACGGGCGCCTGGTGCCATGTGTCAGGTCACGACTGCTCGCCATGGCCATGCTGTGACCTCTCTCTCTTATTCCTTCCTTCCCTCTCTCTCCCTCTATTCTTCCCTCCCTCTATTCTTCCCTTCCTCTCTCTCTCTCTCTTCTTCCCTCCCTCCCACTCTGTTCTTCTCTCCCTCTCTCTACTACTTTCCACGCTCTCTCTGAATGTCTCAATAAAGAGCATTCAAAGTTGATTTCCCTCCCCCTTATTTTCCCTTGCTTTCCCTCTCTCTGTCCACCCCCTTTATCTTCCCCTCCCTCCCTCTTTACTCCTCTTACTTTTTACTCTACCTCTCTTCCATTCCCCCCCCTCTCTCTCTCTGCCTGCCTCTTCTCACTTCACCTCTCGCTTTCTCTCTTTTCCTTTCCCTCTCTTTTCATCTCCCCCTCCCTCTTTCTTGCCCCCCCCCACTCTCTCTCTCTTTCGCTTCACCTCACGTCCTCTTTATCGCCCTTTCCGTTACTCCCTTTCAAACACACACACACGCACGCACACACGCACGACTGAGCGTGTCCAAGTGTCTTCGACCCTACGACCTCCCACTAAAACGGTGACCCTCAGGGGTCACGGGTCACCTGGGGAGTGTAAACAAACAGACAAGACAGCTACTAACAGCCAGACACAGATTCCTGCATGGATGTCTCCACACTTAACGGCCCTGAAGACACCCAGACACATTCAGTCAGGGAGCACTGTGTTTGGATAGGGATGGACATTATGACACAGGCGTCAGAGTGAGACATCTGTATTGGCAGGGACGTGATAAATTACGTCCCCAGAGAGCTGAAGGTGCTCCGGCCCAAACATTCCCCTCAGGGAGTCTGTTGAATGGGTACACTTTACTGATGTCTGTTTGTAAAAGCGTGTATGTGTAAAGGCGTGTGTGTGTGTGTGCGTGTGTGTGTAAACGTGCGTGTGTGAATAAACGTGCATGTATGCATTTATCAAATCGTGTGTGTGTGTGTGCGTGTCGTTGGAAATGTGTAAGTATTTAAATGTTTGTGTTCAAACCTTGTGTGTAGTTTGAGTGCGGGCGTGTGTGTGTGTGTATACTGTGTGTGTGTACATAAGCGTGTGCGTCCACACGCGTGTGACAGGCGTGGTGGAACTGACTGATAGCTCCACCTGCTCGGCATGGCAGACATCTCTGTCATGTTTACAGCACAGTGCAGGCGTCTGTCACAGTACTAAACACAACGTGACCTTTACACTGGCACACAACGGCAGGAATCCTATTCAGTTCGGGGACTCTTTCCAAAACACTGCTGCTTGCTGCAGGGCTGGTTGACAAGGCCTGGAGGATGGGAGGATGGGGGGATTTGAAGGCAGAAGAGATGGAAGATATCTGGGCCTGGAGAGCTGGATCTGGCCTGCTGTCACACTCCCCCTGCCCTGGAAGGGGTTAACATGGACCCTCACCCCCCTGCCCCCGAAGGGGTTAACATGGACCCTCACCCTCACCCCCCCTGCCCCCGAAGGGGTTAACATGGACCCTCACCCTCACCCCCCCTGCCCCCGAAGGGGTTAACATGGACCCTCACCCCCCTGCCCCCAAAGGGGTTAACATGGACCCTCACCCCCTGCCCCCAAAGGGGTTAACATGGACCCTCACCCCCCTGCCCCCAAAGGGGTTAACATGGACCCTCACCCCCTGCCCCCAAAGGGGTTAACATGGACCCTCACCCCCCTGCTAGACTGCTATTCAGCCTGGACTTCCCAACGCCCACCACTCTGTAAACAACCAGAGTGGAACATGTTTTATTTCTGGAGGTTCCTCCCCCCAAAACCCTTTTCAAAGCTCCATGTTGAGATGTTTTGAATCCGTTCCATGAATGACAACCCAGGCAGCCCCGGCTCAGAACCATTTAACGAGGTGACAAAACATTCACGCAGCGCCACAGGGAAGCAACACCAAAACATCACACAGGGCACACAAAAGACCCCCTTATCCCCCGCCTGCCTCCCTTATCCCCCTGTCCCATCTTCCTCCCTCCAAGCCGACGTTGTGCTTCCCTCAATCAACGCTTGCGTGTTCCTGTGCGAGCTCTTAAGACACGGAGAGAGAGGAGGG